>NW_026899948.1:0-128702 GCF_033153095.1 Gastrolobium bilobum | reverse complement strand
AAATAGTGCGCAAAATAAATAAATAAAACCTTATTTATGAAATTCAGAAAATTATTTTATTGTTTCATGGTCTTACTCCAAGAGCACAATGAAACCAATAACTCCCACTTGCTTAATGCAAGTCTAGGATCCTCTTAAGACCCAAAGAAGTAACATGCCTCTCGAACACAAGTTCAGGCAAACTCTTAGTAACTGGGTCTGCAAGATCCACCTCTAATGCTATCTGAGTTTAGTGAAAAACTCATAGCTCGAGGTTGATTTTCTTGAGTCAATATCGACTTGAAATAACTGAATATTTGAAAACTCAGCTTTTCAAGACTCCCACTAGAATATACCAGCATATAATCTCTCGTTCTCCAAAGATACTTGAGTACATGCTTAACAATAATCTAGTACTCCTCTAGGTTCAAAATGGTACTATCTCACTACTCCCACTGCGTGACAGATGTCTGGTTTAACGCCCAACATGATATGCGTGAGTCTACCTTTGCCAAAGCATAAGATATCTTGCTCATGCATTCATCCTTCTTAGAAGTCTTTGGTCACTCCTTAGGAAGATGAATTCCACATCTGAGAATTATAATTCTTTTCTTAGAATTCTCATGTTGAATTTTGGGTTTTGTCAATGTAAGTAGCCTGAGGTGATGCCAACAACTTATTCTTCCGGTCTCATAAGAGTTTTATACCAAGAATATAATTGGCTTCCCCAGTACTTCCATACCAAAACACTAACTTAGCCAACTCTTTATGCTTGATATTACCTCCACATTGTTTCTAATAAGGAGCATATCATCTACATAAAGTACCAGAAAAGCTACTGTCTTCCGTTGTATCCTTTACATACAAATACACATCATTCATCAAGGTTCTCTCAAAATCAAAATTTTGATAACCTGATCAAAACTGATGTTTCAAGACCTGGATGCTTGCTTAAGTCTATGAAATAGACTTTCACAACTTGCATACCGTGTGTTCCTACTCATTTGCTATAAACCTTTTTGGTTGTTGTATGTAGATATCCTGACATCCAACTCCCAAAATGAAATCTCATAATTGAGACTTATAGCAACTAAGAGAATCTGGATAGACTCAAGCATGGCGTCTGGCAAAAAATGCCTCCAAGCTAGCTTTGAAGGTTTTCACCTTTCTGTCCATCCTCTCTTTGCCTTTTATGTCCACATGCACCTTGTGGGTTTTACCCCTCTTGGTGTATTTACTAGGACCGAACGGAGTTGAAATACAAGTATTTCATCTCATTGTTCATAGCGTGAGCAACACTTGATCAACAACATCTTCTAGTGTATTATCGTAACTAGTAGGATCAATATCACTCAACAAGAGACAACTTGAGAGTTAACAAGGTTCTCTCCTACTACGAATGTACTGCACTAGACCTTGTGTATTTATAGGTAAAACAAAGAGTGGGTCAAATGATGGATCTTCAATTTCTTGAGGATCCGCTTATCCTTGATATTGTTCATTTACATGTGATACTAATATTTCTACTAGTTTCACTTATATATTATCATGTTGAATTTCCAATCATGGTTCTCTTGTTTGTTCACTTAGAGATATATTTATCCCCTCTTGAACAATCAAGGGAACAGTGGATGAAGCTTCTAGAGATTCTGGAAATTCTTGATCTGAGATAAATCTCATCAAGAATAACCTAACTTAAGAGCTTATAATTTCTTATCTAGTCCTCCTTTAAGAAAATCATGTGAGTGCTCACTTAGATTATCTTGTCCTTAAGACTAAATAAGAAATCATTCCTAGTTCTCTTAGGGTAGCCAAAAGATATGCACACTTCCATACAAGATTCCATCTCATTTGACTGCTGTTGTAGGACGTGTGTCGTAGCACCCTAAATTCGAATATGGTTAGATCTGGGCTTGCACCCCTTCCATAATTCTTTAGGTGTCTTTACAACAAACGTTGACGGAACCAAGTTAAGAAGGTACATTTCCTTCTCTTAGGCATCTCCCTTGAACAACATTGACAAAGATGAATAACTGAACATGATCTTCACCAAGTCTAGAAATGTTTGATTTTTGCATACTGCAACTTCATTCAACTAATGCGTTCTTAGAGTTGACAGTTACGAAAACTATCCCCTCTTAAATCAGGTAAGACCTGAACTTACCAGACAGGTAGCCAACACTTTAGTCAGACCAAAGTGTTTTTGATTTGAACACCTACATGCTTTTCTGCCTCAGACTAAACCTCTTGGAATTTCCAAAAGCTTTAGACTTATGGCGCACTTGGTTCATCTGTCCAAATCCAGAGTAAACATTCATATAATGAAGTACTCATCACCTCTTCTGGTCTGAACACTAATTGGTCCACATACATTAGTATGTACCAGTTCCAGTTGAATAGTTGCGCAAACCTTTTTGGCCCTTGTAGGATTGCTTGGCCATTTTACCTTCCAAATAGGACTAACATGTAGCTGTTAGTTAAAAGATTCTTGAACTTTCAGTCCCTCTTTTAACTAAAACATGTTTCCTACTTGAGATAATGTGACTCAGTCACAAAGGCCAAAGTTATGTTTCATTTGAAACTTTTATTTCTTTGGTGAAAATCCTTGTTCATCATCTTTTCCATTCAACATAACAAATTTAAAAAGGGTATAGGACATATGTAATAAAGACTATTTAAACAATGTACCAGCAAAAACAAGACGAAGATGAACTTCGAAATGTAACTGAGGAATCAATTGCATTGTCAACCCATGTTTTAACCAAAACAACTAACAAAAATTGAATTCCTCTTGAAATCTGAAACAAATAAACAGTCACCCAAAACCATAGTCTTATAAATAACTTGTCCTACTGCAAATGCAGACACAAGTTCCCATTTTCAAGCTTAAAATATCTATGTCCATTGCTGACAGGTATGCCATGTTTGAACTACTACAAAGAGTAACAAACATAATCAGTGATTCCTGAATCAATAATTCATTCACTGATCAGGCCTTGATATGCCCATGTCTGGTTCTTTTCATCACCTCTGGGCAATTTTTCTTTCAGTGTCCCTTTAGTCTGTACTTGAAGAACTTGCCTTGCGGCTTCTTCATAGCAACTGGTTTGACAACTTATAACCAAGTCATTTTGTTCTTGTTACCACCCTTGGGTTTCCCTTTGGATTTAACAAGACTCTTAGCAAAGCCTGCACCGACTGCATTCTGTCTAGCAGAACTGCTAGACGCAGCAAACATGTCATTAAGAGCCTGAAGCATTTCTACTCCACTCTTAATCATGTAGACTTGCTTCTGCAAGTATTTGGAAAGACTGACAAGAACATAGCAGCGAACTACCATATCTGCCCTTTCCCAATCTGAGAAATGCATCTTAGTTTCCTAAGACGCATCCTCTGCAGGTTGCTATGGCCCTCGCATTGTCAGAACAAATTTTAGCTTCCATGTTTTAGAACAATATCAAAAAATTTGCTTTTCACTTATTCATAGTTGGTACCATCTAGAGGTTTTCGACTCAAAATCATTTCTAAGATATTTTCTGAAAAACATATAAAGCACACAATTACAAACAAATAATGCAATAAACAAACGAAGTGCAAGTAGATTCTCATAACTACTCTTGTTTATTGTTAACAATCCTTCAGTTTATCTTTACAAGGCTTACGATGGGCAAGTCACTTGTAAAAACCAAAATTGTTATTTGGGCCTTCAGTGCCATTGCCAGAGCCTCGATGGGAGGGTTAACAATTTTACCAAAGTTGAATGTAATTAACCATTGTTTAATTTCAAAATTATCCTTAGTGTCTAAGCATTGCCGACGATGGGCCGTACAATACTTTACTAAAATTTTGAAATTATTAAGATTTAATCTAGTGAAATCTGATTATCCTTATCCGATGGGGCTTCAGCGATAACCATTTCACTAATAAACCCACAAATGGAGCCCGCAGGTTTTAAAATTATTTAATTTTTAAAACCTTCACTCATTCAACATTTTTGTTTGAGAATTTTCATAAGCCCTGTTGAATTCATTGTTTAATTTCAAAATTATCTTTAATAACTTAGTATTATCGACGATGGGCCATACAATACTTTATTAAAATTTTGAAATTATTAAGGCCTAATAAAATCCAATCATGCTAATCCGTTGGGGCCTCACATGATTATTTTATTGATAGGCCCTCAATGCGCCTGGAGGTTAAATTAATTTCTTAATTTAAATCTCCTCCCATAATTATTTAGGTCCAATCTAATAAAATTCAATCATGCTTATTCGATGGGACTTCACATGATTATTTTATTAATGGTCCTATAATGCGCTTGAAGGTTGAATTAATCTCTTAATTTAAATCTCCTTCCATTCAATATAAGCAACATTTTCTAATTTCCAAGAATTATTTAATTGAGAGTATCCTTTGTTTGATTTCAAAAACTATATAAGTAAGAGCGCCGATAAACGTGCACTAAGCTTAACATAATTTTGAAAGCATTAAGGTCCTGAAATCCGGTCACTTTACGTCAGCGTGTGCTCCAAACAATCATGATACATGAATGTTGTATGCAGCGTGTGTTATTCCATGACCATTTCAGAAAACCCACAAATTACTCGCAAAATAAAAGAATTCTCTTAGGAAATTTTCTCTAATTATTTTTCTAGATTTAAATCATCCAAATAGCTGACTTAATTATTAATCTAGATTGCAACAATCATAATAATTATCATTTATGAGGATAATTTGAAATCAAAATAATTTCCATAACGATTATTTGTCTTGATGTTAATTATCCAAAATTAATTAATTCAATTATTAATCTAGATTTTTAATAAAAATCATAATAATTATTAATTAATTTCTTAGGATGATTTAAAATCAAAATAATCCCATAATAACTATCATACTAGTCGCTGAAGACATAATAGCTATTATGCTCATGCAATCATACAAGTTATGCAACAATATGGCACCACCTATTCTATATGGCATGTTATCGCAATAAAGCATGTTATCAATCATATAATTTATACCAATCAATAAAAGCATTAAATAATAAAATCTAATTACTTTAATCCATGGCCTTCCTATTTTAAAGAAAATAAAATAAAATAAAATAATACAACTTTGGAATTCGACTTTCGCCTAGCCCATAGTATCTGTCTCAAGCCCCTTTAGGGTTTCATGGGCCCAAAAGCCCAAAGACCCAATCCTTTGGCGAGAAACCCTAGGACGCGAAAGAGAAACCCTAGCCGTCAGGTCTGCCGCGCCGTCACCCGAAGTCAAATCAAGCTGAAACTCCAGGGGAAGGACCGCCACGTATAGACGAGTGCACCGCCGCCGGAATCACCCAAAAAGGTGGCCGGACGCTCCCTCACTCTCCCATTCTTTGCCGGAGAGTGGCGGCCACTCTCAGAATCTTGTGGAGGCGCGTGGGGGCGCGTGTAAACTCAGATGGCGGTAAGCCATCCACCGTTGCGTTCGTCTTTCCGTCCTCTTTCCAACCATATATAGATCGCCTCATTCCGAGATCGGGAAGACCTCGAAAAGTCTCCGACAGTTCTGACTGCGCATCTTACTCGCGGTTTCTCGATCTTGAACTTTTACAAAATATTTGAAAAATACACAGAAATTCCAAAAATAAACAAAAACAGCAAGGAGGAAACCTAATCATATGGGATTAGCCTCCTTGTTACAAATCGAGAAATACACGAGAGACCTTAACCATGGATTAAAGCATTTTTACCGATTAAAATTTAATCTTTTATGAAAATGAATTATAAAATACACATGCTAGATTCATACCATAATCCTAGAACCCTAGGTGCCACATTTCAAGAAGCAAAACTAATTACATGAATAGTGAAACTAGATTCACATACCAATGTACAGCCAAGGCTCTGATACCAATTGAAGGAAATCTTAGATTTATGCGGAAGCGGTTTAGGACCTAGTACATTGGTATGCTTACCGAATCATCCTTGTTTCACAATTACCTCTCGGTGCGCAGGTCTCGTGTAGAATCTTCCCTTGTAGGATTCCTCTTCACGAACAGCTCACCTCAGCGTCGCAACACGAACAACCTCCTTGAAGCTGGACTGTGGCAGATCTTCCAAACTATCTCTCGAGGAGGAAGGGGAAGTGTGTGGGCACTGATTAGATTCAGAGCTTGCCTCTTTCTCACAAAAAAGACCTTTGAGGCTGATGACTTAAGAGGTACTATTTATATGGGTTCCAAGAAACCCTAGCTCATTGAGCTCTAGGTTCCTTGGGCTCTTCTCATACTAATAACCCATTTGGGCTTTAGTAAAAGAACAAACCCAACATGATTAAGCCATGCACAATAAGCGAACTGCATGTAAGTGGATTACTTTATACAAATCAGTACTTATAGCTCTAAATCGAGTAAACTAATGAATTGACCAAGAAGCTTAGAGATGTTGTTGTCACCATCACTATCAGCTATGATAACTGATAAGCTCAATCTTTGTTGTTGGATGCGCCATACCGTCGTTCTAATCACAACCCAATGCAGGCAGTTGCCCATTCAATGCAGCCAATAAGAAATCGGCAAATCAATGAATAAATATGCTAACAAGAACTGTGATCAGGAAGGGCTAAATCATTTTTCTTTTGGGTGAAAGATAGAAAGAGCTAATTTATTGGGATTAATTATTATTTTTTTGAAATCAAGTTAAGGGATATAAAAATAGGGTTATACTTATCTCATTTGCATAAGAGAAACAACTTTTTCACATACACAAAAGAAATGTGGGTCTCACTTTTTTTTTTCTCTCCTCTTACCTGTGGATCCCGCTTGTAGTTTTGTTTTTATAACATGAGATAATTATTTTCCTACCACAGAAAAAAATTGTTTTCCATAAAAATATTGAAAACATTTTGGGTTGACGTGTCTTTGTACCTTTGTTATCAATCCCACTATTGAGTGACACAAATTAGATAGGAGGCAGCAATACTAGTTAAAAAAAGAGGAAAGAGGAGGAAGAGAGCGGGGGGTGGGGATGATAACTTGAAGTTAACGAAGTGTTTGGGATCATATCAAGTGTTTTGCATGTCACAGATTGACTTCAATCGTAGGACTATAAACTTATTTGGGTATGACTTTTTGGTTCAGGAAAGACAAGAAATTATACATTTAAGATATTATTTTCACTTGTGTTAATCTTTCGATTGCTTGGTATTCTGATCCATGTGTGTAACCAAAAAAACTTGAGGTCTCGTAATTTCTACGAAGAGTGAATCTGAAACCGAATTAGGCAAGCCTGTTAGAGCTTTGAACACCAATTGATATATATAAAAAAAATAAAAACTTGAGGTCATCAATGCATGTATATGATTTTGTTTACGCAATGTTTCTCGTTTCTTATAGAACATATGGATATGCTTGTATAAATTGTGATCGGGACTGAGGATCATATATGGAATGAAGACTTTTTACAAGTTGTCTTCGAACATAATGTATTTTGACATCTTCTACCAGTTGAGTTCAATTATAGAACAATAAACTTATTTGGGTATATATGACTATTTGGTTCAGGAAAGACAAAGGAAATTATGCATGTTTAAGCTTATTTTCATTTGTTTTCTCGATCATGCTTATCCATGCATTTATATATGATCATTGGTCAGATAAGACATGCATAAAGGTATTAAGTGTTGACTGAGACATCTCCAAGTCTCAATAGTGAATTAATGACTTTGCAATCTTCTGTCGGAGTTCAAACTTCAAATCCAAGACCAACGTTAAACGTACCAATTAATGGCGGTTAACGAGAGATCAATACTCGGTCATTTTCAAACTGACATGTGTGAAATCTGAAGCCATAATTAATAGCCCTCAATTTATTAGTGTTTAGTTAACTAACTCTATATAAGAATCATAATCTCAAACTCCTATCTTAATAATTACTATTAGTTTATATTTATTTAGGAATTTATTTAATTTTAAAAACATACAATATTAATGAAGATTGACTCAACTCATACGATTGGACTGTTCTAACATACAAAGGTTTTAGTTTCGATTATGGACGTTAATGATCTTTTTTTAATAAGTCATATGTAAATATCCGAGTAAACAATTATAGCAAGGATAACGTAAGAATAAAAGGTACAAAAAAAAAAAAAGGAGAGCGTAAGAGTAATTGCATATTTCAAAATAAGTTATTGTTAATTATAAATACATCACCTCTTATTATATATAGACAAATACGGAATATGCAACATTGATTAGTAATATTCTTATGCTAAATTAGACTCAATTTCTAGCTTTACACTTCATGGCAAGGGAATATAATATACAGAGAGATTTTAGTTATTACTGGATTGAGTTTTACTTTAATTTATTATTAATGTAAAAAGGTTTTATACATGTATCTAATAATGTATTATCACATCATTTAATGAGTTTAACATAATATATAGTTATTAACATAATTAAACTCTTTGACTGAAGAGTCAACAAAACACTATATGGTAATACAAAAAAAAATTATAAATTTTATACCGACCATATATCAAATTAAATTAAACTATATTAGATTATAGTCACTTTGGCATGATGCATTATATTCTATACATATCCTTAACCAATCCGTGCAAAATTGCAAATAGCTAGCTTGTATTTGGTGCATCTACTCTTTCTTTTTTCTGCAATATTATATCAAAGTATTTATTATAATTTAAACTTTTGGCGGTCTACTTTTTAATAACCCGAACCATGCTCAAGGCTTTCTACAAGTGTATTGAATATATATGAAGCTTATTTCCCTTAATAGTAATTACCTTAAATTAGAGAGATTTTTATTTCTATTAAATGCTAATCTGCGAGGTACGAATCTTCAGGCCGAGTTTAAACTGTAGATATAATATACGAAACGAACCACAACGCTCTCTTTATTTTAACTAGTCTTTTTGGAAAATTTTATTTGTTACCTAACCAAATTTTAATATCTTGCAGTTCGTACAACCAAACACAGTTGTCTTTTTCCCCATTTCATTTCTGTGTTTTAGTCACTCCAGAATCCAGATATATATATTTACACCTAGATATTATAATTTTATGTGAATATTATGGGCTTCTCTTCCCTCATCTACCAAATTTCTTCATTCTTAAATGTGGATAGCTACATTGGGTAAGCTACTACCTGTGCATTATAATTAGTGGCTTTTCATTTAGTTTTAATTATAATTCTACAACTTCTGCAAAAAAATTTTATCACTGCGTAAAGTAGCTGTCTATAATATATAATATATATCTCAACCATTTGAAGAAAAAAATGTTGATGTCGGGGCCTTGGTGTAGTGTAGAGACTTATAGACCAGGGAAACTCTTTCTTACACATGCCCAAGGTGTGACTAGTGCTTGCTTTGTTTCTTTGTAATAAAGGTTGACACGAAACCTTCAAAGAGATAAGTTTGTTGGGGGTTGAGCTTTAGTTTTTGAGTATTTGACATTTAGGTCTTAAGCCTCATTTCCTCTCACAACTCAATCCCTTTCTTATAAAGTACTGTGTTTGAATTTCAAACCCATCAAAATTCTTTGTAACTCCACTCTCTCTACTTCCCTTCTTTCTCTATCTTTCTTTCTCTCTCTTTAATGGAGTTCCTCACTATACTTTATGTTGTTACAATGTTGTACTTATGTTTTATGATCTGGAAGTTGTTTGATCAGAGAAGGGACCAAGAGTGTTACATATTGGACTACGAATGCTACAAACCAAGCGATGATAGAAAGCTTGGAACTGATTGTTGCGGTAAGATCATAGGAAGGAACGAGAAGTTGGGTCTGAATGAGTACAAGTTCCTCCTCAAAGCCATTGTTAGCTCAGGCATTGGGGAGGAAACTTATGCCCCAAGAAACGTGATTGAAGGTCGTGAGGCAAATCCAACATTGAAGGATGGGATCACAGAGATGGAGGAGTTTTTCCAAGACAGCATTACGAAGCTTCTAGCAAAGACAGGCATTTCTTCCTCACAGATCGATGTACTTGTGGTAAATGTTTCTATGTTCTCTACTCTTCCTTCCTTAACTTCTCGAATCATTAACCATTACAAAATGAGGCAGGACATAAAGTCTTTTAATCTCACTGGGATGGGTTGCAGTGCTAGCCTTATTTCTTTGGACATTATTAGGAGCATTTTTAAGTCCCAAAAGAACAAGTGTGCTCTTTTGGTGACTTCTGAGTCTCTCAGTCCAAATTGGTATTCTGGCAATGACAGATCAATGATTCTTGCCAATTGTTTGTTCCGGGCTGGTGGCTGTGTCATTCTTCTGACAAATAAAAGGTCCTTAAAGCACAGAGCTATCTTGAGATTAAAGTGCTTGGTGAGGACTCATCATGGGGCTAGAGAAGATGCCTTTAGTTGTTGCAATCAAAAGGAAGATGAACAGGGTAGGCTTGGTTTTTACCTTGGTAAAAATCTTCCCAAGGCAGCTACAAGGGCTTTTGTTGATAATTTAAGGGTGTTATCACCCAAGGTTTTGCCAACTAGGGAGTTGCTGAGGTTCATGATTGTGTCCCTTATAAAAAAGCTGAAGAAAAATAGTTCCCCTAAGTCTGCCAGTGTGGGATTTACCAAATCCCCATTGAACTTCAAGACTGGAGTTGATCATTTTTGCCTCCACCCAGGAGGAAAGGCTGTTATTGATGGCATTGGATTGAGCTTGGATCTATGTGAATATGATCTTGAACCAGCTAGAATGACACTGCACCGTTTTGGGAACACATCAGCTAGTAGCCTATGGTATGTGCTAGGGTATATGGAGGCTAAGAAGAGGCTCAAAAAGGGTGACAGAGTCTTGATGATAAGTTTTGGTGCTGGCTTTAAATGCAACAGCTGTTTGTGGGAGGTAATGGGGGATCTGGGGGATAGAAATGCCTGGGACGATTGCATTGATAACTATCCACCAGAGTCCTTGGCCAACCCTTTTATGGAGAAGTTCGGTTGGATCAACAATGTTGAGGATGCAAGCACCTTCAAAATTTCAGATTTTCTCAAGTAAGGTTATATATCTTATTTTACACAAAGGAAGAAAAAAAAAAAGAAATAAAGAAAAAAGAGCAGCTCTAAATTTTAGATCTCCTAACATGGTATCAATGTTATTATGCATGTGGATTACATTTTTCTGTAAAACTATACTTATTGTTGTTGAATCCCTCACGGGTTCATTGCCCAATAAGGTGTGCCGTTTCTAATATGACTGAAGCTTGTCACACTGTTAAAAGGGTATTATTGTTTCCTTAATTTTCGTAGTTTTTTATTTATTTAAATAGCATGTGATATTAATTTTCTTTTTTGGCAAATATTAAGAACAAAAAATCCTGTACTTCTTTTCTTTTTTTTAAATAAATAATTTTCATTAATCCCTCGTCAACATATTGGATAGAATGGTAGATTGATGAGTTTTGATGGGTTGTGTATATATTCTTCCTTTCTTTCTTTATTATTTGTAAGAGAAGTTTAAGAGGTAAAGTTTCAAGGTCAACAGTAGATGAGAACTCAGTAGGTTGGAGTAAGTGTATGTGTTTCATCCTCTCCAATATCATATTTGATGAGAGAAGTTTAAAATTTTAATTTTAAATCTGCCCTGAATCGAATTAGTCGTAAAAAATGAACTGATTGAAATATTATAAAAAAAAAAAAAAAGTTTCAAGGTGACGTCATGCTTAATTTAACTTACACTTGCATCATCCCTCCCTGTCAATGTCAATTTCCTGTAAAACGAAAGCCTGTTTTTCAAGTGCCTCTTTTACCGTTGCATGCTATTTTTCTTGATAGCAGTTTTATGAGGCCAGCCATAGAAGGTGTAAAAAGTAATTATAAATAGCAGTATTACAATTTTTAAAATTTTGAACGGTTTACTGCCAAAAAAGAAAGGAAGAAAGGAAAAGGAATATTGAATGGCCAAACCATCTTACTTTATCTTTCTCAGGTACAAATAGATAGGTAAAAAAAGCCTACGAATAATACTAATGTTACTTTTAGAAACATTAATGTTATAATATCGGCTGATATAAAATTATAACATTGTAGATTGTATACGAAGGAAATACGATTTTTAGTTTTATAATTTACATTGTGAGAAGAAAAGTGTTAATTGCTCCTTGAATGAGAAAGATACTGGTGAAGAACTTAAACTGTAAAAAAAAAAATCATCTAAGTAAAATTTAAGTTTATGTTACATTTTTATATTGTACGATCGAATTGATTAAATTTGAGTACTATGAAAAAAGTGTATACGATATCATTCCACTGGTGAGAAAGTGTCTATATATCCACGGCATATGGTAAAAGTATATTCGCCCACAATTTTTTTTTTGGTCCCTGAAAAGATAAGAATTTACAAAGAAATCCCTAGCTTCTAATGTGTTTTACTTCCATTCTTGCTGGGATACCATCCTCATGTTATCAAGCATAATCTTTGCGGCTGATTCTTCTCTCTCCACCCGTGTTTAAAAATTCGCTCCGGCCATCGACTCAGCCGAGGTCAGGAGTCACGGAGTCACAGGTTCAATCGGGGGGGGGGGGGGGTCAAGGGGTCACTATGCTGACTCGATTATATATATTAAAAAATATATACATATATACATATACATCCTGTATAAAAATATTAAAAAACAAACCACCAATCATCAAAAATTCAACATATACTTAACATAATTCACCAATTACAACCACAAGTCAATATTACATAACCTAATTAAAGTATCAAGATACCAAGGTACAAAACTCATATTCTAATGAGGTCACTACGCTGATCCGGTTCTGCCTCTTTTGATAAGGTCCCCGACAAAGGAAAATTTAAAGGAAGTAAGAATGAGTTTGTGTTTTCCATCGACGACCGTAAGGATTTCATTTGAATGGGTAAAATTCTTACCTTTTTTAGAAGATTCACGGCAGCGAGGTGAAGATTGAAGATGTTTAGGTCGCTAGGAGAGAAAATAACGATTAGATTTAGGTTTGCAATCATTTTTATTTTATTTTTTTAATAAAACAATGTTGTTTCATGAAAAAAAAAATTAAAAAAAACATGCAGTGACTCCCTTTGACCCCTTTGACCCGGGAGTCAATGAAACTCAGCTGGGTTTTAAAGGTCAGAGGGTCGATATGCATATAGGATCTAACTTGTGACCCCAACCCTCAAAGGGGAGGGGTCAAGGTTGACCCGAGTCAACCCAAAAAATGAGGTAGGGTTTTAAAACACTGCTATCTAGTGTGTCTTTTTCAATTGTTGCCAATGGTAGACAGGATATTGATTAAAGATTGAATTGAACCCCACAAAATCCTTTCCTAAAACTAAATGTTCTGGGATAGATTTGTCCGGTTTAAGCAAAAGTAGGCAAGTAGCCCTAACTTTATTATTATTATTATTATCATCCAGAATGTTTAGATTAGGGCCGGAAATTAATTATAATTTGGGTGATGGTACTAGGTGAATGGTGATGTTAGGTGAAAAAATTTAATGAGGAACTAAAGTTTATTACTTGAAATATATGGGGTAGAAATGGAAAACGCATAAAATATTTTATGACCTCCATGTGGTCACCCCCGAGAATTGCCCCAAAAGCAGATATATTGAAACGGAAAAAATCATATCGCAATGCGCTTCCTTTGATTAATCATGAAGGCAATAAATTGATGTTACCGAACATTCGGTAATGGGGAAAAATCAGGTGATGGACCCCCCACCGCCAGGTGGACACTTCAGCTACAACTGGCCTCAACAGACATGCATTAAATTTCCTACAGCATATCATTTTTACGGTCAGGGTTGAGTTTACCGTTTCGCTGTTTGCCCATTGTAAAAGTTCCAAACCGCAACCGTTTCAACTGTTTTAACTTATAAGATAGATTTTTTCCCTCAAAAAAAAAAACTTATAAGATAGATTTTATATAAATTTATATATAATATGCGAAAAATATTTGCTATTTTAAAAAACACAATTTGCTTAAAAAAAAACACACAATTTTATATCATTTTAAATAAAATAACATTATTTTGATATATAATTGATAATTTTTTACATTCTATATCCTTCACTTTCTCTCTCTTTCTAATTTTGTAGAGGAGAAAAAATATAAAAAATCATCAAATATACATCAAAATTACGTTGCTTTATTTAAGATGACACAAAGTACATCTTTAAAATAATAAATATTTTTTCACACACACACACATATATAAGGAAACATGAGTGTCCTTTTAAAGGAAACAAACTTATATTCTTTTAGCAGTTTTTAACTATGCATTCACGAGAAAACATAGTTATAATATTAAGAGTAAATACCATTTTTAGTCCCTAACAAAAAACACGATCTCCACTTTAGTCCTTTACAAAAATAAATTAGTCAGTTAGTCCGTAATAAATTCAAAGTGGACACATTTAGTTGAAATCATGGTCCTTCACAAATTCAAAAAAAGATCCATATTAGTCCCTCAAAAGGACTAAAATGGGTCCACCTTGAATTTGTTAGGGACTAACTGACTAATTTATTTTTGTAAGGGACTAAAGTGGGGATCGTGTTTTTTGTTAGGGATCAAAAAATGGTCTTTACTCTAATATTAAAGTTAGACTTTTTTACTTTTCACGTCAGCAGACAGCTTCTGAAGAGAGAAAATAAAAAATACAACTTTAATATTATAAATATGCATTTAGAGGAATGCATAGTTAAAATCATGGTTGTTAAAATCTCAATTTATCACTACGATTTTATATTTTTACGATTTTTTTCATTAAAATAATTTTACCAATGTTCCAAACGCTTTTATATTTTTGCGATTTTTTACATTACGATTTTACGTTTTACGATTTTTTAGCCCCCTTCCGATTTTAGTTAAGATCTCGATTTTAACAACCTTGGTTAAAACTGCTTAAAGGACATAACTAGTGTTATTTAAAAAAATACCATTAAACCCATATATATATATATATATATGAGTTCGATTTTTCTTCAGCTGCTATACGTGTAGTAGTGACAAATTTTCCATATATATAGGTTAAAGCATTTTGGGGTAATCATAACCATATACCCGTCATTGTTGCACGTACAACAACTTTAAATATGATTATATAAATATGTGTGGGGGTATACATTTCTACAGCTGCTGTACGTGCAAAAGTCAAATACTTGTCATATATATACGTAAAAGCATTAAATATAGAGAATCATAACCATACAAAAGATGAAAGCATTAAATGTGAGGAATCATAACCATACATTTGTCATTGCTATACATAAAACGTCTGTAGAAATAATTATATATATATATAGGGAAAAAAGTTTCTGATGTTACTTTAGATAATTTTGTCTAATGTTCATCGAAACGACGTCGTTTTGTGGTTGAAAAATTAAAAAATTAGAATGATAAAGACTATTATAACCTTGAAATAAATTAAAATTACAAAAACACCATGATTTCCGTCTCAAAACGACGTCGTTTCGATGAACATTAGATAAAGTTATCTAAAGTAACTTTAGAAAAAACAAACCCATATATATTATATATATATATATATATATATATATATATATATATATATCTCTTTGTGTGTGTGTGCGCTTATCGTTTCTTAAGTCACTTGAGATAACTTTATCTCCGGCCACTAAATTATAACTGTACAAAGACAAATAAATGGTGATAAAGGAAGAAAAAAAAAAGAAATCATAATCATTCAAAAGTGAATAAATTAATATAAGGAAATAAATAAACAAAACGACGTAATTTTAGGATAAACGGAAATAAGTATATCTCAAGTAACTTGATAAATATTTCTCTTTCTCTTTCTATATATATATATATATGAGGTAGGATCCTTTGACACCAGTGTCAAATTTGAATTTTGACACCTCATGTGAGAGTCATTAGATCACAAAAGATCAACGACTCTGATTTGTAAGCATGTGACACCATTGATCTTTTTTGATCTAATGGCTCCTAGATGAGGTGTCAAAATTTAAATTTGACACTGGTGTCAAAGGATCCTACCTATATATATATATATATATATATATATATATATATGGTAAAATTATTTCTGCAGCAGCTTTACATACAACATTGACAGGTGTATGATTATAATTCCCCACATTTAATGATTTCATCCTTTGTATGATTATGATTTCCCGCATTTAATGTTTTCAAGTATATATATGGCAAGTATTTGATTGTTGCACGTACAACAGCTGCACAAATGTAAATCCCTATATATATATATATATATATATATATATATATATATATATATATATATATATACACACACATAAAAGTGTATGAGACCTATATTTTCTTTTTTCTCTCTCTTTCTTTCACAGATGAAATCTCTTACAGCTTGAGAAACATGAATCCTATATATATGAGATAAATTATTCTACCTATTTTTTTTCAAACCTACCTTATTTACCACTATATGACACCATTAGATAAGAATCCCAACTAACCGTTATTATTTCTCTCTCCTCTTGAGATTTTAAAGGTGTTCATGACAACCTTCACAGAATTAATTTTTTTTCAATTTTTCTTCTCAGGAACAGAAATGGATAGAAATAGTGTTTGACAAAATCGATTTATTTTTTTGTTTCCGAGAATGAACTAGTTCAATTTCTGTGCTGAAGAACAGAAAAAAGAACAAACAAATTTCTACTTTTTAATTTTCGGGCTTAAAATGAGAAATATTTGTCTCTCTCAATCACTCTCCACCACTACCATCATCACCACCATCTCGACATAACCACTTCCACCATTGTTGCACCACCACCACCATCGTCGCCACCACTATCATCACCGCCACCACTATCATCACCACCATCACTATCACCTCTGTCACCACTATCACCACCACCAGTTACTACCGCCATGCCACCATTATCACCACCATTGTTGTAGGCATTGTCATCACCACCACCATGTCACCACCACCACCATGTCACAACCACCACCACCACACCGTATGAAAATAAAAGTGATGATCCGAAAAAAATTTATACTTAATATGAATGATTTTTTATTCTATTATTTCTTGTGTTATCAAACGTAATTTTCATTCTCAGAATAAAAATAGAACATGTTATCAAACACATTTTTTTCTCAGAAATTGTACCAAGGAAAAATAAAATAAAATAATAATAATTGTTTGTTTTTACAAATAGTGCCAGAAAACATAATGGTTGTCATGCACACCCTAATCTAACGGTGTTAGAGAATGATAGGTAACGTAGGCATAAAAAAATATAGGTAAAATAATCTATCCCTATATATAAGAGAATCATTTTATATCGGTGTCAAACTAAACATTTTAATACTAAATCTTAACCGTTAATTTCCGTCAATATAATGATTATAATTATTGAGAATTAATAATTAATTAATAAATATGACCCAATAAATTATAACCATTAGATTCACGAAAATCAACGATTAATATTTGATGTCAAAAGTATAAAAAATAAAGATTTTGTGTCAAAGTTTTTAGTTTGGCTTCAGTATTAAATTATCTTATTCCATATATATATATATATATATATATATATATATATATATATATATATATGAGTTATATTTTTCATGTCACATATAAAGTTATATCATGTCATCCCAGAACTACATCATTTTGGGAGTTAGGGAAATTAATTAAATGTATTTTGATAAAATTCATATAATAAATAAACAAACAAAAATAACAAAACATTCTTCAATAATTCCCCTAACTCCCAATGATGTAATTTTGGGATGACATATTGTGTGTGTGTGTGTGTGAGATTAATATTTTTTCATGTTACAGTGAATAATTGTATCTCCTACATATAAATAAAAGTGTCTGAAACTTATATGGAACCATATGAGAAAAAGAGAAAAAAAATATGGGCTCCATACACGTTTATATGTGTAGGAGATAAAGTTTATTTCCTATAACATAAAAAATATTAATCTCACATATATATATATATATATATATATATATATATATATATATATTTACAAATAAAAAGATTGATTTTTTCTAATATAAAAAAAGATTGAAATTATTAGCTTTATTTGGTTCATGTATCTCTTAAGATTTGTTGACTTAATATCCCGACCAATACAACCTATCAATATTAAATGCGGTTATGGGGGACAAGTACTTTTAGTTTTCTAATCCATTAGTCAACGTTTGATTTAACAAGCATCGTCGATTTTATCTGGTCAATATCTCTTTCAATATTTATGGATTTGATATCGCAGTCTTCCATAACAGTTACAATTGGCGCAATTCCTTAATATTAGATGCAACTGTAAACGCTTGGTCCAACATATTTATAAACTTCAAAATATAAGCAATATGTGCAATGTTGAAATTAAAAAGAAAAAAAATCAGGTAAGCTTAACAAATCTCTTAAATCTTAGGATATTTTTTTATACACATAAAAATAATTCTTAAACACCAACATGAAAATACCCACCCTTTCACACTCCAAGAAAAAAAAAAGATTTTACTGGAGGTTATTTAGTGGCATTCTAGAAAATTGCCACAATGTGTATATAATCCAAAAAAAAGATTCTGAAAAAATTTATTTTATAAGAGCATTTTTTTTTTCTAAACTTAAACAAACTGTTTCTTCATGTAAAAAAAAAAAGTTCCTAAAACAGTACAAGAGAATATTGTCAACAGAAAAAATGCTGTTATATAATCTCTAGGAAAAAAAAGCTTTCGTACATGTTGATATAATTAAATTGATACATGTAAGCGTGATTAAAAAACCAAAAAAATGTGAAAAGACTTACTCAAATGCTATTTCACGAATAGGGTCATATCATAAACCAGTTAGCATTGCGCGGGTTTTTAAATTTAATATTTATAATTAATAATAATTTTTTATTTAATAAATAAGACAAGATTATTTTATAAGATGCACTCTCAGTCTTAACAGTTAATTATATTCATGTTTTATAAATGATTAAATACAAGCAGATTAATGGATAAAATTAACGTAAGACTTTTATTTTTATACCGCTACTTCTTAATAAATATATATTTGGTACACATTTTGATTAATAATTTGAAGAAAAGTTTATAATTAGAAAAAGTCAACTGCACAATCGTATAAACGTGTAAGATCAATAACTCTACAGCAAAATCACGTGTGTCTGTCAAAGGCTAATTTATTACTGTGAAAGGATTAAATTGCAAGTTGGGTACGCCATGTTGTTGTTGTCGCCAATAGCCATTCTAGACAAAATAAAAGTCTTCAGCTTTGGAAAGAAGATGAAAACAAGGGGGGCCAAGCTTCCAATTTTAAAAGCTGAATAACATGTAGCAGAGCACCATAATGAAAATCCAAAAATCTTAGCAGGTTTGCATTGCACCCCATAAGAATAAGAGAAAAAGGGATGGGATGGAAGCATAATGAAAATCCTAAAACATTAGCAGGTTTGCACCCAATAAGAAGAAGAAGAAAATGAAAGGGATGGGATGGAAGCATAATGAAAATCCTAAAACATTAGCAGGTTTGCACCCAATAAGAAGAAGAAAATGAAAGGGATGGGAAAAAAGGCAGGGAGGGCAATAATGAAGGTTTAATTAGTAGCTGTCAGAAAAGGATGAAAAAGTAAGAAAGAAAGAAAGATAAGAAGAAAAAATAATAAAGAGGGTAGCATGACATGAGTTGTGCAATCAATTAATTATGCATTTGCAGTAGCTACCCAACAAAGAATTAAATGTTTGCAACCAAGGTAAACCAACCAGATGGCCGAAAGCCCCAAAAAAATGTGATTTCAATTAAGTGCCTTTGGGATCTGGTGGATTCTGTACTCCACTGCCTCCCATTAGCCATTTTGCATTAAAAAAAATATTGATAGATGCAAATTTTTATCACTTACAACTTTTACATTTACGAGATAGAATTAGAGAATATATATATCTCTATATATATGTGTATTACTCAGACTATAGAAATTATATAAATATAAAATGTGTATAAACATGTAACACTATTCTTCATATTATTCATTCGCCGAATGTTTTGATACGGAAGAAGGGCAAGCCTTTTTAATTCCAAGACAAACTGAGAAGAACAGTCAAACGTTATCGGAGGACCCCCACCCACCATGTATGTCTTTTGCCTTTTTTGTGTATCGGATGCAGCAAATCGATTTTTTTTTTTTTTTTTTTTTGTGTTAAAATTTCACATAATCTAATTATGTAAAATTTTATCTTTATCTCTCTCTTCATTAATAATAATCGAATCTCACATACTTAATATATGTGAAAAGAAAGATATACACAAAAAAAAATCCAATTCAATTCAATGCTCTAATTAACATGAGGTTTATTCTTTTCATTAAGGGAGTTCAACGACCGTTAGAGAAGAGCCTTGTTTCTTGTTGAGAGTGATGCATGGAACATTGACTAAAATGTTATTGTTCATCAAGTTTTTTACCTAAATGTCACGTTAATAGTGTTATTTCTCAATATGCTATGGGGGCAAGTTCGCTACCCGGTGTACCGAACTCGATTTGCTGACGTGTCACGTTTTTAGTGGACATCAAGTTCACTACATGGGGTAGCGAACTTCATACTTTTTTTTTTTACTTGGTACTTGTTATCCACTAAAAATTTGACACGTCAGCAAACCGAGTTCGCTACACCGGGTAGCGAACTTGCCCCCATGGCAGATTGTGAAATAACATTGTTCGCGTGACATTTAGGTAAAAAACTTGATCAACAATTACATTTTGATAGGTGTTCCAATGATGCAGTGGGTCCCACAATTAATTTTTTTTTTTAAAATAAAATAAAAAGAGTCATATACTGTTTTATGTGAGGGCAACGGAAGAAGTTACATTTCGTGTAACATGAGAATTTGTATACCCTTTTATTAATAATATGAAGTTTAACAAATATTTTAGGGGTAGGTTTCAATTTGGGGCATCCTTTTAGCATTCTCTTAATGGAACGTTTCTTATGAGAGATATTTTTTTTACCGAAAAAAAAAATAGTTGGACATTTGGTATGAATTGTTTTAGCCCGGGTAAGTTACGAAAAAGTATTTGATTAGCCAAAATTTTACTGGGAAAGTTTGGTTCATTTTAATGAAGTTATGTTTGATTGATAATAAAATATTGATGAGAATGTGAATCGAAAATACCAAAATATCTTTTAATTTTTTGAATATAAAAAGTGATTTATATTTAAACATTCATATTCAGAAGGGTGTTTTTGACTAAAGATATTATATTCAAAATCTAAGACTATAGACAAAAAAAATTCCATAGGATCATTAGAATAATTATTTAGTTGAAGCTAGTTGAAAAGGGAAGTCATGTACCCATACCAAATATGGTATTTAAATATTCTTCACTCTACTTTTCTATCATTCCATACCAAATATTCATACAAAATACTGTTTACAGTTTTGTTCTGTATGAGCAAATTTTTAGTGTAACGGTTGTATATACAACCGACCAATAGAGATGCTCCACATCAAATAATATTTTTCTTAAAGAGAGAGATTTTTTTTTTAATATTATAACTATATATTTCTTAAGATATATGATTTATAATTTTATTTTGTACTTGAAGTGAGACTCAAGGCAACACATATATTGAAGATTTGTTCGCTCTGGCCGCATAGGACTCAGGAGTCAGGATCATGATAACGTTTTAAATTTTTTATAATATCATAATATTTTTGTGTTTAGTTTGAGAAAAATGTTTTTCTCGTGTTGTTTCATAAAACACATAAAAAAGTGAGTGAGATTCACTAGAAAAAAAAAAGAGAAAAAGAAAAAAGATAAATTCTATCTATTTTTTTGTGTGTTACATAAGACAACTTGTCTCGTGTAACATAAGAAAAATATATTCGTTAGTTTGAATTCAAAAATAGTTTTTTAATGTCATATTATTATACTTTAATTAAAATTTTCATCACGGTGTATCTTTTATTCCTGAAAAGAAAATTAAAAACTATTCTTCACCCCCTCATAACTTATGCCTTCTACTTACTACCGCCGCCACAATTATAGCACCATCGTGGCTATCACATCATTCTTCACAGTGGTCGTCATTTTCTCGTTTTGGAGAATGACTAATTACTAATTAATCATGTACTAAAAAAAGTTACTAATTCATCTTTTTCTCTCAAAATATTTTAATTGATTTTAAATTTTATTATTTTAAAAATAGAGAACTTATTAATCGTATTTTTTTATTTCATGATATTTTAATGAGAAAAACAAGTATCTTTTTAAATGACACAAATTTGTGTTCTTTTTAGGTGAAAAATTGCTCTCTTTTTTCTCTCTCTTCAGTCATATTGCCGATGTATAAAGTAAAAAAAAAACTTTTCAGATTTATACAAAATATTATAGGTCATACTTTGTATAAGTCACTAAAAAGACATAATTTGTGTGTTTTTAAATGACACATACTAAATCCTATTTTTATTAAGTAAAATAAAAAAAATTATTCATGAAGTTAAAAACACTTAATGACTTTTTTTTTGTTTTGATACAAGAATAGAAACAAGAAAAAGACAAAATAAAAAGCACAAAACAAAGAGAGCAAAAACTAGCCCATTCCCTGCCTGGGATACACAAAATATTAAATAATAAGTATCTTAAAACAAATAAGAATTTTTATTTCATGAAAGTGGATGGACTTCACCTTCTTTCTTCCTCTATTCTCTGTATGTGATATAAGGTCATTTTAGACATAATCTCAATCATTTAGATATAAATCATGATGATGGAAGAATGTATTAATATAAATGATAAAAAAAGGAACACAGTTAATTTGTAGGTCGATGATTGAGATCCTCTCAAATGAACTTATGTCACATGATAAAATCTAATTTCATCTTTTTATATTCAGGTTGGGTGAAAAAGATATATATAAATGAACAGAAAATAAAATAGCATTAGCTATAATTAAATATAAAATTATATCAAATATAAAATAATATATGTAGAAATGTATATAACTGATATTATTTTTTTGATTTATGCATATTTGTACTGATTCTGCGACTTAGTTTTGATGTTAAAAGATGCATGTTAGATAAAGGATAAATCCGGTGCACATGGCTTCCAAATATTCAAAATGTTCAAGCATCTTAGATGCAAGACTCGGGTTTGGTCCATAGATGTCCCCTATATATTCAACTAGTTCAAGTAAGATTTCTCATGGCAGAGCTGTGGCTTGTGGGGTATTTATCTAGGTTTACACATGCTCTGAAATGAGGGTCGTATAGGAGGGTAATCATAGAAAGCGACTCCTCCTCAATAATCTTCGTACCCAAACATCGCAATATCCAATAAGATTTCTTCTTCAAGCTTATTTCACAAGAGCATCAATATCCTGACTTTGTCCTCTAACTTCATTGAGGGAGGACATGAGCTATTATTATTCAGGAGAAAGTATTTTCAATCAATATGAGTGATCGATTGGTTTTTGAAATTTATAATTTAAATTTGTCATTCGAAATATAATAGTGGCGGAGTCTGAAGAAAAACTCAGTTAATTATTGTCAAAAGACCCACCAAGTATAATTCAGCCAATGCTATGATTGTATTATTTTAAAAAACTCAACCAGTACTAAAGTTGTACCATAATTTTAACAAAAAAATCTGTATTTTTTTAAAAAAAATTAGCTAGTGCCAAAGCACCGGCTGACATACAAGTGGCTCCGCCACTAAGTATAATATACACATTAAATAATTTTTTCAAAGATATTTTTCCAAAACTATTAAACTAAATTTAATGATATTTAGGTATATTCAATTGTATTAACTAAAATATTTAATATGTGATTTCATATTTGTTATACAAATTAAAGTAATCTTTTAGTTTGATTTCGATATGCTCTGACGGTTATAATTTATTGATTTACACTTATTGATTAATTATTAATTTTTAATAATTATAACCGTTAAACTGACAGATTGAAATCAACGATTAAGATTTGATATCAATTTTTTTAATTTGACACTAGTGTCAACTGATCATGTCTCATATATATAAATATATATAAATATATATATATATATATATATATATATATAGGGATATATTCTTTGATATCAAATTTTAACGTTGATTTTCGTCAATTTAATAATTATAATTTATTCAAAATTAATAATTAATTAATAAGTGTGATCCAATAAATTTCGTAGCCATAAACCATGGTTGGACGCCTCAAAACAAGCTACAAATTCAATGATCATAGTAGAGGAAGCTACAAGTGTCTACTTGGCACTCTTCTAAGAAATAGTTCATCCAACTAGTATAACCTGACATGGATCTTTTACTATCTTGGCATCCACTAAAATCAGAGTCAGTATACTTGATTATCTCCAATTCATTTGACCTCCGATATATGAGCATGTAATCTTTTGTTTTCTTTAAATACCGCATAACCTTCTTGGCTGCTTTTCAATTATCCAATCCTGGATTGCTTAAGTATTTGCCTAATACTCCCACTACAAATTCTATATCAGGGATAGTACAAACCTAGGCATACATAAGGCTTCCTACAACTGAAGCATAAGGTACCTTTGTCATTTCCATAATCTCAAACTTACCTTTGGGGTAATGACCGAGACTAAACTTGTCTCCCTTAGATATGGGCGTGTCTTCTGATGTACAATCCTTGATTCCAAATCTATCCAAAATCTTTTTCAATATAGGTATTTTGTGATAACTGTAGGATATCTTGAGAGCGATCTCGAAGTATCTATATTCCTAAGACAAAAGATGCATAACTAAGACTCTTCATCTCAAAAAAATTAGTAAGAAATTTATTGGTCTCATCCAATAAGCCTATATCACTGCTGGCAAGTAATATATCATCAACATATAGTACCAAGAATATGAATTTACTCCCACTGAACTTGTGGTACTCACAATCTTCCACCATGTTCACCCCAAAGCCATAGGAGATGATAACATGATAAAATTTGTGATTCCATTGACGAGAAGCATGCTTAAGGCCATAGATGGACTTCTTTAATTTGAAAAATCATAGACTTTGAATCTCCAAATACAAAATTTTATGGTTGCACCATATAAATCATCTCATCAATGTTACCATGTTATTTTACATCCATCTAATGTAGCTCCAAATCCAAAAAAGCCACAAGTTCCATTATGGTCCTAAAAGAGTCCTTCGTAGAAACAGGAGAAAATGTTTCTTTATAGTCTATGCCTTCTTTTTGAGTGAAACCTTTAGCAACTAGAAGTGTCTTATATCTTTCGATGTTTCCCTTGGAATCCCTTTTGATTTTAAATATCCATTTACAACCAATAGGTTTTGCACCTTTAGAAAACTCGACAAGATCCAAAACGTTATTATCTTTCATAGATTTCATCTCATCTTTCATGGAATCAATCTACTTATAAGCATCAAAGCTTTCTAAGACTTGTTAAAAATTGATTGGATCATCTTCCTTCAAGCATAAAGTATTTTCATGCTCTTGAAGAAACACAATATAATCATGTGGAATTGTGTTTCTCCTTTCTCTAGTGGATCTCCTTAATGGTACTTCTTGAGTTTGTTCTACATGTGGTATTGGAGGTGGTTCATTGTTGTCTTAACCTAAAACAATGTCAGGGACCAAAGCCTATTCCATAACAATGTCATGTACAGAGACCTGATCATTAATTGTTTGTACTGAAATTGCATCTTGAAGGATGACAATATTAGGAATATAAATATAATTTTCTTCTTAATCAAAGACAACATTCCTTACTTTATCTTCCCCCCCCCCCCCCAAACTCAACATCCTCAAGGAATATGGCATTTCTCGTCTCAAGAAAAGGTCTTGTAGTGGGATTATAAAACTTAAAGCTCTGAGAGTGTTTAACATATCCAACAAAATAACAGCTGATTGTTCTTGAGTCCAACTTTCTTTCATTTGGTCTATAAGGCCTTGCTTCACTTGGACAACCCCAAATGTGTAAATATCTTATACTAGGTTTCTTTCTAGTCCATAGCTCATAAGAGGTTTTAGTCACTACTTTGCTTGGAACCCTGTTAAGGATATAAACTGCAATTTTTAGTGTTTCTCCCCAAAGTGTTTATGGTAATGAAGAATGACTAAGTCTACTCCTCACCATGTCCTTAAGAGTCCGATTTTGCCTTTCCGCAACACTATTCATGCTAGGTTTTCCTAGCATTGTGTATTCACCACCACGATAAGATCTTATGGCCTTAATTATCTTGCCTAGTAGAAGTTTGACTTCAGCCTTAAATTCTTTGAACACGTCCAACGATTATGACTTCTCACAAATCAAATATAAGTAGCCAAATCTTGAATAGTCGTTTATGAACGTAATAAAGTATTGTTGACCATTCCAAGAAGCTATAGGGAATAGTCCACATATATCAATATGAATCACTTCTAAGACGTCTGATGCCATGTTGGAACCTATTTCCCTTATGTTTGTTTGTTTTCCATTTATGCATTCAATGTTCACCTCAAAATCATTCAAAATAAGGGATTCAAGAATCCCATCATTCACAAGCCTCTGAATTCTCTGTTTAGAGATATGACCTAAATGCTTGTGCCACAGAATGCCAGAATTCTCATTTAATTTTTGATTTGCACCTTGTGCACTTATGTGCAAAATTTCATTATCAGTAGCAACAATATCAAGCATGTAAAGATTATCAATCAAAGAACTAGTACCAATAATATTTGAATTACAAGAAAGACAAACTTTAGTATTTCCAAAGGAATAAGAATGACTAGATTTGTCCAAACTAGAAATAGAAATTAAGTTCCGTCTAAATGACGGTGCAACAAATGTCTCAATCAATATTCTAAAATTCTCTATAGCTTGAACTGCGACATGTTGTAAATAATTATAATTGTTTATTTTATTTATTCTAGAATCTTTTTTGGGCTTAACCGAATAGACAAATCAGTGTCTTTAAATAGACACATTTTGTACTCTTGTATATACAATTCAATATAATATTATCCTTCCTTTTTATTTTGGTATCAGAGCTCTCGATTCTGAGGGCTTTGCTGCTACAATCGTCGTGTTTAGAGTAGAACCCTATTTGTTTGCCTCATGCCGCCACCGAAAAAAATTGTGGGTACCTTTTGGACCGAGAGGACAATCGTTTGACTTCTTTTTTTCAGATCTATCAATCTACGGGCTCTTCCCAGTCACAAAATGACCCAAACAACCCCAAAACATTGTGCCCACTACTGATCATCTCCGAAAAACACTATTTCGATGAGCTTTTGAACTTCGACTCATCACTGTTCCATATTATTGCCAGGGATTTATATTGGCGCCCTTAGCGCCATTTTTGGCTATTACACAAAAACCCAAGAACAAGAATCTATATAAAGAAACCAAAAAATAAACCCCAAAAAAATCAAAACTTTATGCCAAAAACACAAAACTTAATTCCTTCATGATTTAATATTATGTTGCCTCTTATACCAATTGTTAGAATATTAATTCCTCTTAACCTTATGGTGATAACATCACCTACAAACCAAAATCCATCATACCAAATCATAAAGGAATATTAACAGAAAGGTGGAGCATACCTGTCTCCATAGCAGCGGAATAACTTCGATCTTCTCCTTTAGGGTATGCGATCTTTCTCAGTCAAATAGCCCTAATCCTTATTGTTTAGTGATCTTCTTTTTTGGGGTATGCGGTTTTTCTCAGTCAAATAGTCTTAATCCTTATTCTTTAGTGTGTTATCTCTCTCTTGATAGGGAAGAGAAACTAAGATTGTTGTTTGACATATTGGGGACCATAACCTTTATAGTGTTTTACTTTATTGTTGTGTCAGTAAGCTCCAATTATACCTAGTTGATCCAACATTAGTATCCACTCATTTGCCCCACACTTACTTAGGAGTCTATTTGAGCATCTTTATCTGATCACTTTAATTTACTCAATATATATTAAATAACATAATATAATTGTTAATACAATATGTAGCCCACAAACACATTAGGAAATATAGTTTTCTAACAGAGGATGCTCTAAAAACTTGCAAAAAAATTATTTAAAAGTAAAATTATTTTTAAAATTCAGTAAAAAATCTATATTTTTTTAAATTTTAATCAATTAAAGTTACAAAATATTTTAAAGTAATAAAAAATGAATAAACTACTAGTAATATAATATTAATATTACTTGAAAAGATCTTACCTTAAATGTCTTATATTAATATACAGTGTATAAATATTATGGTGAATTTCATTTATTGATATATTAATGTTATTATATAATCGTATAATGTTTACTATTAATTGTTAAAAATTATATGTCTTGATACTTTTAAGTGTTGCGAAAATGAATATATTACACGTGTTCAAGGGCGGACCGAGGGAGGGGCTAGGGTGGGCGGCCGCCCTCCTCCCCCCACAAAAATTTGAAGAAATTTTTTTAACATAAGTATAATGCAAGAAACTTTCATTTTTTCTCTCCATTAATGTGAAGTGGTTTTCTCCCACGTAAAATTTGTAGAGCTTCTTTATATTCTCAGGTCCTATATCTATTGAAACTTCTCTAACTCTTAATGCATTTTTTCTCCCTCAACGAAAGTTAACGAAATGAACAAAAAAAAAAACAATAACAAAGACTGCAGTTCAAATTCTTGTTGGCGCAGACCCGGTGATAACAGTTAGCATATAGAACTAGTATTAAATTATGGGGAAAGATATGTCTACAAATTTTTTTTTTTTACAAATTACTCTAAGAGCCTGTTTGAATCCTCTTATTTTTAAGTTAGAAGCTACTTATAAGCTAAAGCTAAAAAAAAGAGTTTAAAAAAAAGTTAAAAGCTGTTTGATAATTACAAAAAAAATTAATTTAAAAGTTACTTAAAAACACATATTTTAAGAAAATTATCTCTATATCTATCTTTATAGCTCTTCATTTAAAAAAACACATAATTCAAGAAAAACAGATAAGAGCTTAAAAAAATTTTCCTCCCAGGAACTTTTAGCTTTCGACATTTTTCTTCATTATAAAAAGAAAAGAGTTTTTCATTATAAGAACTTTTCTCAAAACATGTCTCGTTTAGCATTCGTATTTTGGCCTTCCATATATTATGTTTGAAGAGAGAACATATGTTTAATTTTTAGCCCCCCACAGAAAAAATTCTTGGGTCCGCCACTGCACGTGTTTAAGCTTCTTCTTTCTTTTTCCTTTTTTTATAAAAGACAACAGTAGACAAAACCAACTCAACAATACTTAGGTGAACAACGTTTGTTCACATTTGAGAGATCCCCAAAAAAGCAACAGATTAAGTCCTCGAGAGATAGAGCTAAAAAACTTGTAGTATCAAATATTGGTAGCTTAGTTAGTGTATAAAAATTGAATACTGTAAAGAAAAGGATTTTGGTTCACTACTCATATGTCAACTTTAGGAGGAATTTAAAATCTTTATCTAATGGCGGACCCAAGAATTTTTCGTTTGCAAGGTGAAAATCAAATATTTGTTCCTGTCTTCAACCACAATCTGCATTGTACATCGCAATTAAAACAATCACTTAAATTTAAAAGGTACAGAGAATAAATCAATGCAACATGACCATTACTATCATTATGTAGGAAAGTTACATGATTTTAGGAAAAGAAAAGGATATCTGAACCACCAAATGGGTGCATTGTGGATGCAAATTCAGGCTATACTGGCTACCTAATCTCTTTGTATCATTCATGACCTGATTCCTTGATTTTGCCAAAACACCAATCTTGAGAACATAACTACATGAATACCTCTTTAAATTGTCATAGAGAGAAAAAAGGGGAGAGAAAGAAAGAGAAAAACAAGGATGTCACAATAAATATATACTATCATAATATTTATTATTCTATATTTAATTTAAATATTTAATATTCTGTATGTAATTTTTTTTTGTATTTAATTTCATACTAATAAAAATTTATTATTTTATCTTTTATTACCAGTATTTTTGTTTCGCATTCTTTTTCTTTTATAATCTAAACTAATCCAACTGAACTAGGGGTGTGCATGGGTCGGGTGAGGTTTTTGTGTCGACTTGACCCAACTTGATTTTTATAGGTCAGGTATTTTGACCCGACCCGCTTTAATTTGATCCAAGTCACGCCTAATTTGGTTTGGATTTTTTTGAACTAGTTCAGAACCGGGTTGGATCTGACCTTACTTGGTTTCTGAAGTGGGTCTGACTTGGTTTCTGAAGTGGGTCAAATCCGACCTGACCCGTTTTTGACTTGGTTTCAAAACATGTTTTTAATTTAATTTTTTTTATAGTTATTGGTTTATTTTTTAAATTCATGTAAATTATTTATTTGTTTTAAAATATATAAATTTTATAATAAATTTGATATTTGTTGAATAAATAAAGGAATGTAATTTTAAGAGCCTGCACATGTGAAGAGAAATTAGTGAAAATTAATGAAAAGTGAAAGATGAGAGAACGCTCTTCCCATCTTAAGATGACAAATCACTAATTTTAACAATGATATATTATAAAATTACATAATGTCTACTAATAGGAAATTCATAAATTCAAATCCAAATTATACAATAATTACAAAAGCGACAAAATTTTTACAAAAAAAAATTTTATTGATATTTTCTATGAAATTTAGTTTTCGTCAAAAGTTTTGATGAAAATGATTTTCTCCATCAAATGTTTTAAACGAAAAAATAATTCCGTCAAAAATTTTGACGAAATGTTTTTCGTTCAAAATTTCGATGGAAATGTGTTCTGACAAAAATTTCGACAAAATTGTTTTGAGAAAAATGTTTCATTTGAAATTTTCGACAAAATTTAGATTCTCTAAAGAATTTTGACAGAATATTTTTTCCGTCAAAATTTTTTACGAAATTTTTTGACAGAAATGTGTTACGTTGAAAATTTTGATGGAAACGTTTTTTTATCAAAAAACTTGATGAAAATATTTAGTCAAAATTTTCGATGAAAATGTGTTTCGTTAAAAGTTTTGACGAATTTTTTTTTTTGTCAAAAAGTTTAACGAATATGTTTTCGTCGAAAACTTTCGCGAAATTTGAATTTTGTAAAGAATTTTGATGAAATTTTTTTCCGTCAAAAATTTTCGATGGAAATGTGTTTCGTCAAAATTTTTTATGAATATATTTTTTTGTGAAATATTTGACGAAAGTGAGATTTTGTAATAAAATTTGACAAAAAAATTTTTACAGCAATGCTTTTAGTTATTTTTCATCAATAATATTTGTGAAAAATTTTGATGAAAATATTTTTCGTAAAAATTTTTGACATAATTATTTTACGTTAAAACTTTGCTTTTAACGTAATTGTGATTTTTTTTTCTTTTTTTCACGAAATGAGTGTGGGTCAAGTTTTGGGTCAATGCGTCATTATTAAAACAAGTCAGGTCTAAAACTTACCCAAATAAAAGTGGGTCAGTATTTAAACCCAGTTCAAAAAAAAAAGTATTTATAGGTCAGGTCAAGGACAGGGCAAGTGAACCAATATTTTTGCACACCCCTAAACTGAACTCATCTATTTAAATTAAAAAATATATAATCTGTTATCAAAAAAAAAAAAAAATATATAATCATCTTATCAAAATATATATATATATATATATATATATATATATATATATATATATATGTATGTATATAATCAGCCTAATTAAAATTTGGGCCGAACTATATTAACCCATCAATCTATTAAAATAGTAAATTGGGCCAAAAGAAAACCCTAAGCCCAAAAACAAAATAAAACTAAGAGGAAGATACCAAAGCAAAGAAACTAGTTGCGGTGGTGGAGCACGCCTTGTGAACGGAGTGCGGGTCTTCTAAGCGCTACTGCTTGTCCAGTAGTTCGTGGTAACCCTCCTTAGTATCTTGTATTATGGTCGACCGCCAATTTTTTTTTTTTTAGGGAGGGGGCGGTAACCTTAGCTCCCGAGTCTGCCTCTGTCTTTATTCCTGGCACATCGAATTAGTACCGTAGTCAACTTTAAAAGTCAAAATTTATGGAGATACTAAGAATAACAAAGAGATAATTAGGGTATGTTTCCAAAAAACAACTTGTAGTTTTATAAAACATGAAGAGTCAAGAGATAATTTGCAAACCAATATGCTCAAAAAATTACTTCTCTAAAAATGGGTACGAAACATTTAAGACATGTCTTCCGTGTTCATTATTTTTCTTAATTTATTAAAATTATTGTGAAAAATGTATATGGTTTTGTTTTTTCATTTTCTTTTTTTAAGCTTAAGGGGTGTATTGGATTAGGATTTTAAAAGACTATTTTGAGATAAAATTTTTATACATTTTAAAATACTATGTAGAATTGTAAAGATTTTAAGACTTTTTTAACAATTAAGATTTTATAAGATTGAATTTTAAGGGATTATAATAGAATTTATAAGATTTGAAAGGATAATATGGATTATAAGATTTTAAAAAATCACATGAATTTTTAACAAACATTCAAAATTACAGGAGTCAATAATAAAAAAAAATGCAATGATATTAATACAAAAAAAATCTAATATAATTTTCTAAATCAGTAATTTGATGTATCTTGATGTCTTATTAAGTAGCAGCTCTCCACATATCTATCCTAGCCTCTACGCATTAGCATATTCTCATTACTGCTCTTAGGTTTGACCAATAGGATAAAAATTATCTTCTTCATTTGGTATCAAAGCTACGCATATATAATTATAAAACCCACAATTTTTTTTATTTATTAAAATAATTTGAAATTTGCATATAGAACCTAAAGTTCATAATAAAATTTTGTTTGGATTTTTTTGCAATTGATCTTGGAAACTTTGGGGTTTTTGTTCTACACGATAAGAGTTTTGTAACCGTATATCATATGCATGTTTTCAATGAGTATTCTAAGAAAATTTTGAATCTGAATTTCTGGGTTTTATTACATGAAAGTTTAGAAAAAATTTCAAATTATTTTCAATCGATACATTGAAACTTTAAATTACTTTGGGCTTTTGAAAAACATGTTTTTAATGATCTACTGACACAAAAATTGTTTGAAATCATTTCCTATAGCGAAGGAATTCATGAATGTATTGTTACGAAACATAGGGTTCATATTATGAAAGTTTCAATCTTTATTTAAATCAATCTTGTTTCATTGATGTAAAACGAAAATTGATTTAGGGTTTTTGTTCCCCCTGTTGTTTTCTCACTATTTTATGTTGTTTTTAATACAAAGTCACACTTGTTGTGTCAAAAAAAATCGCAACACATAGCTTGAAAAATCATTTATTTAAACTTTCAAAAGCTCTAAAAATCTGCTATTTTTGAGATTGATTAGATTATAATCTTGTTGGTTGTTGTTTCTAGATTGTTTTGTGATTAAAATCACTAAAAAATATATGTTATTTTTGATTTTTGTCTAAGCTCCCATAGTGGAACCAGATTTCTAGTGGGCCAACCCGCCAAAAGAAGAAGATACTGCAATAGATAAATCTCAAAAATTCTTACGGTTAAGGTTAGATTGTGAGAGATGCATCTTATTTATATTTCTTACTAAAAGATCTCACAAAATTCACACCAATAAAAAATTCACTAAAATCGTCAAATTTTTAAATACCTTAAGATTATTTTTTCTTTGTTTAAAATCTGATAGAATATCATAAGATTTTTTTAAAATAATATTTTAAAATCTTAATCGAATACTACATAACTTTTTTTGAATCCTTTAAAATCTTAATTGAATACCAATAGATTTTTTTTTGTCCAAAAACAATCCTTCAAAATCTCAATCAAATACACCCTAAATGTACAAGGTTTTCAATAATATTGTTTCTGAATTAAATACATGAATACGGTGTAATATAATATTGAGCAAAAATATATTTGGAAAATAATTTTTTTTCAATAGTTCCAAAAAAAATGCTCTGAAATTAACGAATGTTTTATGAAGCAAACGCCATTTAGTTATGCAGAACGTTACACAGGTTATTGACTCAGTTCACAAGCGAGACGAGATTCAAATAAGTTGTAGATCCAATACCTCGTAATATTTCTTTAAAAAAGAAATAATGCAGATGGAAGTTGGATAAATACACAATTTTCCTATATTGAAGATACTCTTTTAGTCTTTTTAGGGGCGTTTGGTATTGGATAATAAGGTAAGGAACGTATACACTGCATCTGTTCTTAAAAGCGACATGACCATCGGTGGAAAAGGTGTACCCAATCGGAAGCCCAATAGCTTAAAGCTTCTCTATATACCCAACTAGAGCCCATTACCATTTCAGCCCAAAAACCTTTTGGCAGTAGGAAAATATTAGTATTACATAATTTTGGTTCAGATATGGAGTTGTGAACCATAATTGATTTTGATCCAGAAAAATTAGAGAGGAAAAAAACGAGTAATAGTATTGTTTGATATCATACTTAAGTGAGATGTTTTTTTGAGTTTTCTTAAGATATCCCTCAGTCGACAGTCAAAAACTAATCATTTCGAGGGATAAAAATTACCGAAGTGAGTTTTGCTTCTACCAACAAAGTATTTTTCATATACATAGTCAGAAATCGAACTTCTATCAACATGCTTGAGGGACCTAATCATTTACTAACTATCCAGGCTTTGTTGGTAAATGAGATGTTTTTATGTGCAACTACCGTCACTCTTGGCTGCTCTCACAAACATTGGTTTTACCGTTCAAAGTACAAACTAAAACCACCATCAAAGTCGTAACTCTTAGGGCATGTTTGGTACATAGTATAAGATATGACTTGATAGTATAAGATCTTATAGTATAAGGCATGATTGTATAAAACCTGATTAAATTTTAATATTATCCAGCGTTTGGCATGATATCGTATAAGATAATATATTGTATAAGATAATATCATTCAATATTTGTTAATGCACTGTATAATATTAGATAGGATAAAAATAAATATTTGTGACAAAAATATATTTTAATAATGAATTTATATAATTGTTCCAAATATATCAGATGATATTAATTTTTATATAAATATGTTGATTAGTGTGTCTAAGAAATATATTAATTTTTATAAAAATAAAAATCTCCAATATTTTAAAAATTTATGTATTGAAAATAATTTTTATATTTTAATATATTAATATTAAAATAATATATTAATTCTTCAGAATTGCATTGGTTAATACATCCACTACTTATCAGGCCTAATCCTACCCTCTATGTCTGATTAAGTTATACATCTTTTTGATGTATAAAAGAATTCTGCTATATAAGCTTATACTATACAATGGTCACACCAAATAGCTAAAAATATCATAACGTATAATATAAGCTTATACTATCAGACCTTATACATCACATCAAACAGACTCTTAGACCCTAATCTCCACTGTGTTATATTTTTAATGTGTTTGTGTTCCATTTGGTAATTAGAAGATTGAATACAAAGGGTGGGGGAAATCTAATTACAAAAATTTCTTTTTTCACCACACGTATATATATTAAAGATTAAAAATAAAATTTATTACTTAATTTAATTATTTATAAATATTATTTTTATAAATCTTCAAATATTAAATACTTGTAATTTATATTTAAAACTCATTTTAATGAAATCATCATCATTATTATTATTATTTGTATCTAGAGATGAGCTTAGTACTTACTGAAAATATGGTTGGACCTTAGTGAGGTGTAGCGGAAGCATGATGGTGATTACTTAGCTACTTGTTTAGGCAACGATTTTGTTTAGAGCAGTGTGTGCAGTAATATTTTTAGCAGTAGGTAATGGCTATGGTGGGATATCTTGGTGCTCATAGACATTATTTCAAAGCTTCAGTTAGTTTATTATCTTCTTTGATTTCAAACGAGTCATTTTAAATCCTATATTTAGAACCAATTACCTCATGTCTTTTGACATGTATACTATATATTGATGGTTAATTGATTGTAGTTTCTTGTTTACACCACTAACCAGTACGCATTGATTTTGTATATTTCTGATTAATTAAGAAAACATTATTTTTGTAAAATAAAATAAAAATACGTTGCTTCTCGGATGCTCGGTTGTCATCGAGGTGGATATGATCTAAAGATGGTTGATACGAGGAAGATTACTTGAATGGAGTTCACATGTCTTAGGGTGTGGATGACAACAATTTTATTTTTTTATTTTATTTTTGGTAAACAACAACAATTTTATTTTCTAATACTGATTTTGACAAAAGTAATAATAATTTTTTATTGTATTTAGGAATATTTTTTGGAAAAAAAAATATATTTAATAACACAATTTATATCTATACCAAAAAAAGTGTGTATTTAATAAAGGGTATCTTTAATAAGTAATGTGTATTTAATGCTGATAATAAATTTCCATCATATCTGTATTTAATAAATAGTGTTCTTGAAAAAAACGCAAAAAATATTATTTCTTTTTTTTTTTTAATTTGTATTCTCGGTCAACATGTTCATTCTCTAGAATAAAAAAATAAACCATGTATAAAAAAAGAGAATAGAAAAACAAACCAATTTTATTAAATGTTATTTTTAACCATTTAACTAAAAACAATTTGGGAAGTTATCCCTTAGAGTTGTATGTGTTACGTGGCTTTTAGTTTGGTGCTGAGTTTAAACTTTCTCTTCCACTTCCAAAGTAAACGAGTTATATGTTATATGATGGTACGAAATTTGAATAAACCTCACCCCAAAAGCTAGTTCATGAAGTTGGAGAATCTAAAGTTCATATAAATTCTACATTAGTTACTTATATAATTAATGTGGGACTCAAGTCTCATACCTTGCAATTAGATCGTAACATTCCATCATGCTTCGTAGCCCGACGTCTAGGGGAGAAAGTGGGCTGGGTTGGGCCAAGCTTTGCCCTGAAAAGCCCAAGCCTACGTCAAAAAATTTCAAATTGGCCTGGTCCAAGCCTAGTATGAGTCTAACTGTTAGTCTGGCTTGGCCCGTTAGCATGTTAATTTTTAACTTTCAAGCAGAACCATGAATCAACTTTACAAAGTACTCAAATTCTGTTGCTACACCAAAAACCATAATTTCAATGTCCAAACAGAATCATGAATCATAACAAAACTCATACAATATGCATTTAAGTCATTTTCAAAAGAAAATTCTCAAATTAAATAACATATATTTCATCAAATCCAACAAACAAATCCATACTATGTAAATTAAAATAACTACATGAATCCAACAAACACATCATGATGCTAGTAGTAAGTATAACCTCTCCAAAAAAACTTTTAATATATTCATATACACCATCTAACATGTTGAGATGTTAGTTCCTCCTATATAAGAAATAAAGTAAGATTTCTATTAAAATATAATCGAATATAATTAAGTTATAAAGAATTGCAATTGATTAAATTTATATCTCTTGTTTTTTCTTCAAGGCATACTTACTCTATTTTATTTTATTTAAAATAAATAGTACAATATAGGCCGGCCTGTAGGCTTATAGGCCCGACCTTTTGAAAGTGGGCTGGTGGCCTTTTTATTAAACAGGCTTTTTAAAGGCTCAAGCCCGACCTATTATACAAAATATACTAGGTCAGGTCTGGCCTGATGTAGGCCGAGCCATAGGCCCCTATAGGCCGGCCCGACCCAGTTTCACCTCTACGACGCCCACGCAAGCTGGCTTTGCGCAAGTCTTTTACTAGCCCTGGGCGAACACTACAATGTCAGCGTCACCAGCTGCACCGCTGATATGCCTCCAGCATATATATGATTTTAAGCCAAAAAGAGAAAGAATCTTGATCAATCTTGGATAAAAAGGGCTAGAATTGTTATTAAATTGATAAATCTTAATCAGATATCTTGTCATTGATTTTCTACTAATTTTGTAGGAAAATGGACCAGAAAGAAGCCCAAATTGGAAGCACAAGTCTGAAGCCCTGCGCTATTAGCGCGGGTGTGGGGCTAGTAACGCTAGAAGAACTTTTCAATACAGAGCCTCCACGCTACTAGCGTGGAACTGGCGCTATCAGCGCCACCCAATTTTGGCAACCGCACTATCAGCTTGGGAACCACGCTAGTAGTGCCGAGCTACTGATTCAAGAACAATACTCCCACGCTATTAGCGCCAAACTGGAGCTAGTAGCGCAGGAGGCACGTGGTGATTTTTTAAGCTTATATCAGACTATATCAGAGGAGATTGGATCCAAGATACACGATGAAGATTTGATCAAGATTTCTACACAAGGGCACAAAGTCTATAAATAGAGACTCAGACCTTAGAGACAAACAATCTTTGGCTGGAGAGAATTGAGGGAGCTCTTGGAGACTCACGCTGGAGATCAGGATTCCGGAGAAGCTGAAGACTGAAGACCATTGATCCTTCATCTTCTTCTTCTTCTTTTTCTTTATTGTTTTTCATGAATACTTTTTATTTCTTTAATTTGTTTAAGACAGCTATGTCTAGCTAGTTTCTTTTTGTAGTTAGGATCACGGACCCGATGTGAATGCTTTATATTTCCTATACTATTTTTATAATTTAATTAGTTAGTTTATTTTATTCTACCTGTGTTAATTTTTCCATATCCTGTTTAGAACTGATCACTCTAAATTATAGGTCTTTGAGGGTTAGGACTCACAATAGACATATTGGGGTTTTAGTCTGGACAAGGGTAGAATAAAAATTTGTGCATGACCTAAACATAGGCTTACATAGATGGCAGACTTTTAATTCATTTGCTTAATGCTTAATTCAAGAGAGATTACTAAGACATTAGAATTCTGATTGGGTTAAAGGGTTAAAATCACTAAAACATTAGGGTTCAACTATTTTATAGGGAAATAATGAATTGTCTGAGCAAACCAATTATTTATTTATAAAATACAATATAGGAATATAACGGAGGATCGGAGGTGAAGTGCATCCTGGCTACAGTCTTTTTACAATTTTCAATCAATCTCGTATTTTCTTAACGTTCTTGATACTCTTGCATGCGTTCAAATTTAATTGTTTTTAAATTTTCTGTTTGAAATTTAATTATTTTTAACTTCTGTCTTGAAATTCCAAAATCAATTACTTTCACAATACAAACAAATTTTCTTTTTCAACTTAAGGGGAATAGTTGAACTAATACTTGGTGCATTAATCCTCGAGGGAACGATATTTTACTTATCACTTTATTATTTGAAACAAACGGTATACTTGCCGAGTTCGAAACAAGTTTTTGGCACCATTGCCGGGGATTAATTACGCCAATATTAGTTTTAACTTTCGATCTTTAAGATTGGAATTTTTATTTTTATTTTGTTACTAATTTGATTTCTATCTTTTATGCGAGGTAAAGCTAATAGCGAACCTTTACAGTTTGATCTAGAAATCGAGAAGACTGCAAAGAAGATCCAGAAGCTAACCAAACTAAAGAAGCAAGAGGAATCCTTGAGTTCAGATCCAAAAGCCAAACCCGAGATGGCCGCTCACAATAAACCACCACCGAAGGAGGAATTGATGGAGTCAATCTTGGCTCTACTGTTCACAAGGCCAAATTCTAGCATCATCAGACCACCAATCAACGCCAATAATTTTGATATCCAGCCAGCACTGATATCCTTGGTGGAGAAAAATCCATTTGGCTGGGAAGATTATGAAGACCCATATGATTTCATAGACAGATTTCTGAGAATCTGTGACACTACCAAGCATAACGAGATGTCAGATGATGCAATTAGACTCCGAATGTTCCCTTTTGCTGTAACAGGGAAAGCTCTCAGATGGTTGGATAGACAAGCTCCCAACAGCATCAGAACGTGGGATGAGCTGGCAGCCAAATTCTTCGCAGAGCACTTCTCCAGGGAGAAATACAACAAGTTAGTGAATGAAATCACCAACTTCACTCAACAACCAGGAGAAACTCATTGTGCAGCTTGGACCAGATTCCAAGAACTGATCAGAAGGTGCCCCGCGTACGATCTGCCAGACGGAAAGAAGGTCAGAGTCTTCTATAATGGAATGACACCAGACTCCAGAATGGTTGTCAATGGTGCAACCAGTGGGACCATAGCAAAGAAGACAGCAACTCAAACTTTAGAGCTGATCGACTTCATGGCGAGGACTGAGAACGCATCAATGACAGTTCAACCAATTCAACCAGTTCAACCAAGAAGGGGAATTCTGCAATTGGGAAACAATGATGCATCGCTAGCAGAACAAAAAATCCTATCTCAACTGATAGCCAGTCTGAATGCTAAGTTGGAAAAGATACAACTTTCTACAGCTCAAGTTAACTCGTTTAACGTGAGTATTACAAAGGAGAGCATGATACCAATGAGTGCCCAACATTGGTAGGATCAAATGTTGTACAAGTTAACGAAATCTGGTATGAACCGAAACCACTGCAGAATTTCCAGAGAAACCAGAACAATGCTCCAGGGAACAACTTCCAAAGGAGAGTTCAAGGGACAGGTTTGGATTACAAATCCAACCAATATTTACAACCTCCTTCAATTCCACAGACTCAACCATCTGAATTAGAAAGAGCTCTACTGCAGTTGACAAGGACAACTGACACATTCATGCAAGAGACTAGATCCGCTTTCAAGAATCACGAAGCATCTATAAGGAATCTGGAAACTCAAATTGAGCAGTGTCAAGACAATTAGCTAAGAGAAATCCAGGAACATTCCTCAGTGACACAATAATCAACCCAAGGGAGCACTACAATGCCATCACTACCAAAAGCGAGGATCTAGAAAAAGTGGAAGCTCATACAAGCAAGAATGAGCACACTCAAGAAGGCAAGAAAAAAGCAAGAGAGCAATCTCCTCCTGTAGTTCAGAAGAAGCAATGGAATTTCTCACTTTTTGAGAAACCTCCATATCCTATAGGGAGCAAGCAACATGAGCAAAGGAAGCAAATGTCTAAATGTTTAGATATTTTTAAGAAATTGTAAATTAACATTCCTTTTGCAGAAGCTCTGGAGAAAATGCCTTCGTATGCAAAGTTCCTGAAGGAGACATTGTCTAAGAAGCGGAAGCTCACAGAGGATGAACCTGTTACACTAACAGAAGAGTGCAGTGCAATCATACAGAAAAACTTGCCTACAAAGTTGAAGGATCCAGGGAGCTTCAATATTCCATGCACCATCGGCAAAACGACTATAGAGAAAGTCCTATGCGATCTTGGTGCCAGCATAAATGTGATGCCCCTCACCCTGATGAAGAAGCTGGGAATTGATGAAGTAAAGCCAACAAGGATGAAGGTTCAACTGGCCGACCGTTCAACAAAGCAAGCACATGGTATTGTGGAAGATGTGCTCGTCAAGGTAGATAAATTTCTAAGTCCTGTTGATTTTATTATTCTTGACATTGATGAAGATGCCAGTGTGCCTATGATCTTCGGGAGGCCATTCTTAGCAACCTCAGGAGCGCTAATCGATGTACCTAGGGGTGAGTTGATAATGCGCGTGGATGGAGAGCGGACAACATTCAAAGTACTTACAAATGAAGCTCCAATGCCTGCATCTCAGCCTAAAGATCAAGTTAATTACATTGCTGAGAAAAAGGTTGAGGAAGGGAACAAGAAGGAAGTCCATCAGCAGCATGAAGAAAGTAAGCCAAAGGTGAAGATGGAAAAGCTCAAGAGTAAGAAAAAACATGTGAAAGTTAAGTTTAAATTTCTTGAGAACCCTCATCCTCATCCACTTGCATATGATCATAGAAGGACACAATACTAGATCAAGAAGACTGGGCCATCAATGGTAACATGCTTCCAACCACCATAATCACAATGGGTACGTCAGGCTCGTGACGTTAAACAAGCGCTAATTGGGAGGCAACCCAATAGTAAAATTGTCTTATTTAATTATTTTATTTGATCAGGTTAGTTTAATTTTAACAAGACAAGTAATTGGTGAATTAGTGATCATATGGAAAAGTTTTAAATCTGGAAATTGGCGCTATCAGCGCCACAAAACTACAATGAGACAGTAAGTCTGCGCTGACAGCGCCAGGGTGGCGCTATCAACGCCAGAAATCCATGAATGACTTGCGCTGACAGCGCCAATGAGCCCAAAACTTACAGTAGCTCCGCGCTCACAGGGCTAACTCCACGCTGTCAGCGTCAGTGTTCTCACCATTTACCTTGACTTCAAATTTTTTATTTTGCTACTTTGATTATTTTATTTCGGTTATGTCTCCTTTTACATGCTGAGTTTATGATTATTTTGTTTGACGTTTAACAAGTGTGTGTGTTCCACCTGCGCAGAAGTAGCTTCACTGAAATAGTTTAGTTTATTGCTGAGGACAACAACATTCTAAATTTGGGAATTGGGCGCATACCATATGCGATAACCGCTAATTGCGGAATTGCACAACAGAGACGTCTAACAAAAAAATTTCTGTTAAAAGGGGAGACATCTTAACCTTTCAATTTTTTTATTCTTTTTGCTGTTTTTAATTCAATTTTTTTAGAAAAATAAAATAAAAAATAAAAAATAGTGAATTCCTTAACAAGCATTCCTAGATTTTGTAAAAGTCAACTCAGTAATTAATTAGATTCAATCATAAGAAGCACATGTGATATGTGTGGAGCATTAAATTTTTAGATAATCTGAGAGTGATGATTGCTCGTTTGTATAACTGTTTTGATGAAAATTCCTAGATAATGCTTGATGTGAAATTTTGAAATTAGACTCTAGCTTGAATTATAACTGTGAGGATTGAGCCTAAACATAAATATTTTTTTTCAGAGAGGCCTCACTGTAGTAGTCTTCTAGAACTTGAACTATTTCTCTAGCTTGCATGCATTACTGACATAATAAAGACACGTTTATTCTTGTTAACTTAGAACCAAATAGCCTACCTAAAATTTTTTTCCATTATTAAGCCCCTTTGAGCCTTAGACCAATTTATTCAAAAATCTGATGAAAATTCTTAACCTGTTCCCATTGACACACTTTGAAAGAGATTGAAATGCTTATCAAAGGAAAAATCAAGGTACTTCTCAAGGAAAAGTTAAGTAAGTTGGACAAGGGAAAAAGAAGAATGATCTGCAAAAATGCAGTTCAAAAGAGAAAAGAAAGAAAACATCTGCAAACAAGGAAAGAAAAGAAAAAGGTAGTAAAAAAGGAAATAAGAATCCCGAAATGTCGAAAAGTGACAGAAGCAAAGATTGAGAAGTAAGTATTGTCAAAAATCTCAGTATTTCAGTCTCTCAAATTAATCAGCCTCTATCCAAAAGATTCTTACGCCCAAGCCAGGCCAAGTTATAACCTATCAAAGACCTTTTGATCAGTCTATGCATGTCAAATGTGTTCCTTAATCTTAGGAACTTGAGAATATGTTCAAGCTTATGAAATTACTACTGCACTGATGGAATGAGTGTGAACCCCTCAAACACTAGAGTGATGAGAGTATATATTTATCTAGTGAGGAATATTCAAGTTATGATCTGAATTCTTGATACAACTGAAAAGCATTGTTTGAAGTTTTTAACATGGAGTTATACATGCATAGCAGCCTGATCTCTTAAGATATTCATGTTCCATGTTTTTCTTCACAAAGTTAATCTTTGCTTCTATTTTTGATCTACTACATTGTTGAGGACAACAACGTTCAAATCTGGGAATTGTTTGATATATCTCCAGCATATATATGATTTTAAGCCAAAAAGAGAAAGAATCTTGATCAATCTTGGATAAAAAGGGATAGAATTGTTATTAAATTGATAAATCTTAATCAGATATCTTGTCATTAATTTTCTACTAATTTTGTAGGAAAATGGACCAGAAAGAAGCCCAAATTGAAAGCACAAGTCTGAAGTCCCGCGCTATTAGCGCGGGTGTGGCGCTAGTAGCACCAGAAGAACTTTTCAATACAGAGCCTCCACGCTACTAGCGTGGAACTGGCGCTATCAGCGCCAGCCAATTTTGCCAACCGCGCTATCAGCGTGGGAACCACGCTAGTAACGCCAAGCTACTGATTCAAGAACAATACTCCCACGCTATTAGCGCTAAACTGGCGCTAGTAGCACGGGAGGCACGTGGTGATTTTTTAAGCTTATATCAGAGGAGATTGGATCCAAAATACACGATGGAGATTTGTTCAAGATTTCTACACAAGGGCACAAAGTCTATAAATAGAGACTCAGACCTCAGAGACAAACAATCTTTGGCTGGAGAGAATTGAGGGAGCTCTTAGAGACTCACGCTGGAGATCAGGATTCTGGAGAAGATGAAGACTGAAGACCATTGATCCTTCATCTTCTTCTTCTTCTTTATTGTTTTCATGAATACTTTTTATTTCTTTAATTTGTTTAAGCCAGCTATGTCTGGCTAGTTTCTTTTTGTAGTTGGTATCACGGACCCGATGGAAATCCTTTATATTTCCTATACTGTTTTTATAATTTAATTAGTTTTTTTGTTTTATTCTACCTGTGTTAATTTTTCCATATCCTGTTTAGAAATGATCACTCTAAATTATAGGACTTTGAGGGTTAGGACTCACAATAGACATATTGGGGTTTTAGTCTGGACAAGGGTAGAATAACAATTTGTGCATGACCTAGACATAGGCTTATATAGATTGCAGACTTTTAATTTATTTTCTTAATGCTTAATTCAAGAGGGATTACTAAGACATTAGAATTCTGATTGGGTTAAAGGGTTGAAATCACTAAGACATTAGGGTTCAACTATTTTATAGGAAAATAATGAATTGTCTGAGCAAACCAATTAGTTAATTATAAAACACAATATAGGAATATAATGGAGGATCAGAGGTGAAGTGCATCCTAGCTACAGTCTTTTTACAATTTTCAATCAATCTCATATTTTCTTAACGTTCTTGAAACTCTTGCATGCGTTCAAATTTAATGTTTTTAAATTTTCTGTTTTAAATTTAATTGTTTTTAATTTCTGTCTTGAAATTCCAAAATCAATTACTTCACAATACAAAAAAATTTTCTTTTCCAACTTAAGTGGAATAGTTGAATTAATACTTGGTGCATTAATCCTCGAGGGAACGATATCTTACTTATCACTTTATTACTTGAAACGAACGGTATACTTGCCGAGTTTGCAACAACCGCTCAATTGCAATTGGGAGACATCGTGAAAGGCTCTGATACCATTTGATAATAATTATGGCTTGAGGATTTTGGCTTTATTGAGGAAGTCTGATCTCAAATAAAATTATGACTTTACTGAGGAAGCATGACCTCTTGTACAAGTGCCTTTTGGGATAAATTTTCTAATCTGGTATTTTTTTTCATCACGATTGAAAGTTTAAATAGATAAAGTTATCACACACAATCATAACCATAAGATACCATGATCTTATAACTATCTTCCACTAAGGATCAAGGTAAACCACCTATAGCTATCCCACACTCCACTTTTTAGATTAATTCAAATTACCACCTAAAAAAGAACAACAAATAACAAATTACAGCAATAACAACATGAAAACAAATAACAAATATATAATTAACGGTTAATAATCTATACATTCCCCTATCTTAAATTTTACTCTTGTCCCCAAGAGTAGCTTTGGGAATTTGTTTATGCACAAAATCAAAGTCCTCCCAAATCATACGATCCTACCAAAGGAACTGGTTATCGATCTAGTGTGAAAAATTGTGCGAAACATCCCAATACCCAATCAATTGTATCATCTCCTCTAGCAATAATAATCATAGGATTGATGAAGACAACCATGGGAGAGGCAAAGAAGCGGTGTCCTTGTTATCGTTGTGACGTAGGTAGTGCGTCTTGCTGACAATATAATCCTCTATGTCGTCAAATCAAGAAAAATTCAGTTTAACATCCATGGGGTGCATAGTGAGATGTCAATCTTAGAGTAACGGAACGAAAAGGATTTCCCATGAGATGGGAAATGAAAACGATAAATTGGAATGCATCTGGTCATTGCTGGACTGGTTGGTTAGGTTGTTTCCTCGCTATCGAGTTGGTGTAGTGGCCAGAGCATCTAATCGATTGGTGATATAAGAGAACATCTCCTTAAACTAAGGATCAAGGTAACCAACCACATATAGCTATCCCACACTCCACTTTCTGAACTAATTCAAATTACCACCTAAAAAAATAACCAATTACAGCAATAACAACATGAAAACAAATAACAAATATCAAATAATATAATTAATAATCTATACATTCCCCCTCTCTTAAATTTTACTCTTGTCCCCAAGAGTAGTTTTGGGAATTAGTTGCTGCGCAAAATCAAAGTCCTCCCAAATGATATGATTCCTACCAAAGGAACTGGTTGTCAATCCAGTGTGCAAAATTATGCAAGACATCCAAATACCCGATCAATTGTACCATTTCATCCAGCAACAATAATCCTGGGATTGATGAAGACAACCGTGGGAGAGGGCAAAGAAGCGGTGTCATTGTCATCGTTGTGATGTAGATAGTGTGTCTTGTTAGCAATAGAATCCTTTGTGTCATCAAAACGAGAAAAATTCAGTTTAACACCCATGAGTGCATAGTGAGATATCAATGTTGGAGTGAAATTGGAATGCATCTGGTCATTGCTAGACTGGTTGGTTGGGCTGTCTTCTCGTTGTCGAGTTAGTGTAGCGGCCAGAGGTTGGTGATATGAGAGTTAAACTGGTAAATCAAGGATTGCACTTGCACAATTCCTTCTAAGCATTCCACCCTTTCCTCCATGCTTGAGCATCTAATCGGTTGGTGATATGAGAGAACATCTCCTTAAACTAGTAAATCAAGTATTGCACTTTACCTTCCAAGCATTCCACCATTTCCTCCATGCCTATGCTTTGATACCAATTGATACAAACTTTGGGAGAACCTCACCCAAAAGCTAGCTCATGAGGAAAGAGAACTCAAAGTTCATATAAACCCTACATTAGTCACCTATATAACTAATGTGGGACTTAAGTCTCATACCTTACAATTAGATCGTAACACGTGAGTCATAGAATTTAAGACAGCTCGATTCTTTAATTGGAATTTCATTCTGATGATATTCTACTTCGTTGCAATTGATTATCACATCGCTTCAATTCGATCCAAGGCCTCAGTAAAAAGAGGGGAAAGAAAGAAGAAAAAGCCTAATGTATTCACACTCTTTATTGTAACTCGAAAATATTGAATGAGATCACCATTATTGGTGATCTTTGTATAGGATTGCCTTAATACTATTTATATCAATATTATATTTTTTAAGAGGAAGGTTATACTTACAACTTATTTTCATTTACAACATTTTACAACTATATCTTAACCGTTGATTTCTATCAATCAATAGTTATTATTTTCGCATATAAAATTTATTAATTAATTATTAATTCGCAATAAATGATAATCGTTGATTGACGAAAATCAACGGTTAAGATATGGTTGTAAGAGATTATAAACGAAAATAAGTTGTAAATATAACCTTCATCATTTTTTAATGACTATTAGAAGAAAAATGCAAGAAATGTTTTTTTTTTTTAAATTAATATAACAAAGAACACTATCACTGGATGGAGCGAAGTTTGTGCGCTCAGGGAGCAAAAAAATTTTGGTGGGAATGAGGTGAGAGAAAGAGAGAAAAGGTTGAGGAGAGAGAAGGAAAAAAAATTTAGTCCAAGTATCAATTTTTAGTGGAAGGACCATGATGGTCCTGAACCATATTAAAAAATTCCAACTAGATGGATGTGGATGCTATATCAGCTATGTGAATATCAATATGGATTTCGAGGACTAGCAGCAGTCATGTTCATTACCTATTTATCTCGTATATTAAAGGAATTAATATTTTTTATATTATAGAAAATAATATTATCTTTTATATATACATAAAAATATGTAGAGCTCATATTTTTTCTCTATTTTCTCTTCATATGATCTTATAAGAATCTCACATATTTTTATGTGTATGTAAAAAATAAAATTATTAATCCCTATATTATATCATGCTTAATTCTTTCAGGCAATACCAAAACAAAAGGAAAGAAATAAAAGTTGGTCATCTATCATGTCAATCTTTTATTTATTTATTTATTTTGATGTGACTAACTAATCAATCTTTATTTCACTGCCAGACCAAAATTTAAATGTGCTCTATGGACTATGATGAGGAAAGATTCATTTATAAATATTTTTTATAAATTTTTATAAATTATACTATGTATTTTTGAAAGTATATAACGTAACTTAGTGCATTTTTTAAAAATACATAGTGTAATTTAATATAGTTCTGAAAATAAAAAATTTATAAATATAACCCTAATAAATATAGGTATACAACACTGTTTATACATTATAGTTTAATAATAGCATAGTTATACATATATATTGAGAGTGGCAACAATGTAGAGTGACTCATGCACAATGCGCACGGGCACAGGATGTTTCCTGCACTTGTTTCACTTACACTGCTTTACTGGACTCCTCGGCAAGTTGCTGGTTACATATACATTCATTATTTAGTAGGTTCCAAAAGAAAAGGTAGCTTTATTAACCACATGAAAAGTGTTATTCGGCGGTCTTGTTTGGATGTTTGCGCACCATATATCCAAATATCTCACTGGCTGTGATATTTCCTTGTGTTTCCTTGACCTTATGGCTAAATATGTTGGAGTAATATATTGCAAAGGTCGAAAAGCATGGGCTTCAATTATTGCTTCTCCATTCCATGTTCTATTTCCTTTATTAATAGTAAGATTTGGTCATTTGGATCCTCTAATAGTAAACACCTTCCTTCGTGATTTCTTCAACACGAAGTACGTATCATTAAAACCTTCCACCTCCCTCCAAAAAAAAAAAAAAAACTTTTTACTAAAAAAAAAAAAAAAAGCTTCTGGTTCTTTTTCCTTTCCTTTTTTCCAGTAACTTTAGCCATGTGTGTTGCTTTCATGTTAAGAAACTTATGTTAGAGTAAGCTAATAATTTCAGATTCTTATCTGGGTACATCGTACGTAGAAGATCGATGTCACAATAATATAAAGGAAAATGAGTTTTTAATTTGGCACGAGATAAATTGTCATATGCAACACACACATACAAAATAGATAGAATCCATTAAAAAGAAGAGAGAAAAAGAAAATAAAATGAATTTCACTTATTTTTGGTGTTACATGAGATAATTTATCTCATATAACATGAGAAAAATTAAACCCTGATATAAAATGTTAGGAATGTGTCAATTAAGGTCTTCCTTTTATCATAAAAATGTAATAGATTCTTATGTTACGATTGATATATGGGTTTTATATATGTCATGTTGTAGGAAACTTGTAGTGTATGTTACTCTAATACATTTGATGTGGGTCTCACTCAAAAAGGAAAAAAAAAAAAAAAAACAAAGTGGGGTCATCACTTTTTGTGAGAGTGAGATGATGTTACAAGTTTCCTATAACATGATATATATATATATATATATATATATAAAACCCTTGATATATATAGGAGGTTTATATTTACAAAAAATTTGTAAATATAATTTTTCCTTATATATATATAGGGTTTAGGGGTGTTCGCGGTCTGGATTGGATCGGTTTTGGAAGCAAAAATCATCTGATCCAATACCTTCGGTTTGATCATATAATCATCCATTCGGTTTGGATTTTTTTTTAAATCCGATCCGATCCAATCCAATTTTTTTCGGTTTGGATTGGATTGATTTTCGGTTTTTTGAAAATCTTAAAATTTATTTCATGATTATTATGCAAATAACATCTTTGGTATATATTGGCTTTGTAAATTATTTTTTAAAAATATAAAAGCATTAGTAAACTATAATATAGTTTTTTTTGTTTTTGAGTAATGAGATATGAAGCTCTACAAAGATAAAATTTTGTTGATGAGATGTGACTAGATTTTTTCTTGGGTTTAGTTGATAACTAATGGGTCTTGGATTTAGAAATTTTGGCTATGATTAGGGAAAGACCCAAGTAGATAGAGAAAAATTAATATATTGGATCGGTTTGGATTTGATCGGTTTTCATCAACCCATCCAAAAATCGATCCAATCCAATTAAAATTTGCGATTTTTTTTTGTTTTCGGTTTATTCGGTTATCGATTTTTCGGTTCGGTCACCGCGGTTTCAATCGGTTTGGATCGGTTGATGACACCCCTAATAGGGTTCGCTTTTTCTGCAGATAAGTTATCTGCAGTAAACCCAATACGACGTCATTTTGGGGTGGAAATCATGGTATTTTTATAATTTTAATTTATTCCAGGGTTATTATAGTCTTTATAATTATAATTTTTTAATCTTTCAATCACAAACGACGTCGTTTTGGGAGTAAATGTAGGTAACTTATCTGCATTAACTGCAGAAATATTTTTCTGATATATATATATATATATATATATATATATATATATATATATTTAGGATTCATTTCTCTTACAGTGAATGCAGATAAGTTATCTGTATTGAGCCTAAAACGATATCATTTTGGGCGAAAATTAAGGTGCGTTTGTAATTATAATTTATTCCAAAGTTATAACAGTCTTTATCATTATAATTTTTTAATATTTCAATGCAGAAGGATATTGTTTTGGAAATAAACGTAAATAATTTACCTACATTTACTGTAGAAACATTAAAGTCATATTCTTAAAGTTTGTCAGGGACAAAAGTGATGACAATTTTAGCCGAAGTAAATGAACCTTAAAAAAAATTAATAAGTCAATGGATTTTTAATTTTTTTTTTTTTTTAAAAAATCACTTTTATGACAATCACTTTTATATTGTTAGAATCCACATTTTAATTTTTTTAATAATTAAAATTTTAATTTAATTATATGTTGTCATATTATTTAATAAGTCGATAAGCTAGTCTTGAACAACGAAACGTTGGTATATATTTATGCATGGAAAAACTATTCTTACATTGTTGGAAGGTAATTTTATTTTTTATTTTTTTGCATACCCGTCGAATTTTGTAACAATTTTAATTTTATTTTTATTTTTATTTTTATTTTTTATAAATGAATGGGCTCCACTTATAATTATATTTATGATAAAAAAAATTTATACTTCCTTATAACATGAGATTAATAAAATTTATTTATGTAATTTGAAAAGCTCGACAAATAATTAATTAATCATGTAACAACTATTGGTGACGGGCGACGGCTACAGAGCCACTTTTGTAAAATGATTACTGCAGTATACCTAGCTTCTAGAAATGAAACATTGATGACCGATGGAAGTGAGAGCCAACGTTACACCAAAATCTGTGACACTGCTATGTGTGAACACATTGCACAAGAGTGTTTTTCATAGAAAATGACAGAATTAAAATATTTAATATAATAAGAAATTTATTATTATCATGTTACATAAAAAAGAATTTATTTCCTATACACAAATTTAAGATGGGTCTTAGTCTATTTTTTTTTTTTTCTTTTTAAAAGTGAATCTTACCTGTATAAATGAGTTTATAAAAGATAATAATTATCTCCTAAAATTACTACCCATATAATAACTTGGTGTAATCATGACCGTTTAGAGTGACGCATGTCTGCTATTTGCAACATGTCTGTCCAAACACAAAAAGAGATTAACGGAGTTCATGGTCAAAAATATCCATCCATCATGGCTCTCAAGGTCACGTGGGCCTGCTACTTGTGGCAGATTTTATTTTATACGGCAGAAGTATTGAATTCAGTATTTTCATTTTTCCTTATTAGAAAATTTTTATATCATTTCAATTCATATTTTTTTTTTTGTGTTTTTTTAGATTTAACTCAACGCTAATTATTTTTTACGTGAGTTGACTTTCTCTGATATTCTCGTAAGTTTTGACTTTTTGAGTAGGTTATGTGACTAATTTGGAGTGCAGGACCGATCACAGATGAAGATATTTAAATCTCTCTTAAATATAGTATATAAGAATCAAACTGAAACTCTTTTCTTTTTATTTACTCAACTCTCATATTACCAATTGAACTATCACCCTTTAATTATATTTTTCCTTTTAAGTCTTTGAGAGTTTTTTAATTTTGAAAATGATGTATGTACATCAGTAGTACATAAAAAGTGCTCGTGGTGGCACATCCATACAAACCTGTGGGTCCAACTTTTAGTCCACTAAGAGTAGGGTTGACAAAAACGAGTCAACCCGATCCGCCAAAAATGAGTCGGGTTAGGTTGGCAAAAATGAGCTGTCAACCCGACCCGAATCAGCTCGTGAAAAAATGAGCAAACTCGCGGATCAAACGAGCCAGCTTGCGGATTGAGTTTTTTTTTTTAATAAAAAATATAATATACAAAATTGGACAAAACCCACACATATTGTTATCATTTTTCTTCCTTCTCTAAACCTAAGTCCCTAATCTTCTCCCATTTTTATATTATTAGGTTGTGCTGGCTCTGTTTGGTTCTAATATCTTACCCATTTAGTAGCAAATGGTTCCGATTGTTTCTTGATGTTGATGCAAATTTGTTGTGAAAAAAATTCGAAACTAAAATATTTTGCTTTTATTTCTCATTTTGTAACCTTTTGTTTAAGCTGATGGAAACCACATAGCTGGTGCATTAATACTACAGGGTCATTTAAATAGGCTGAAAATGAGCAAACCCGCGAACAACTTTCGAGCCAACCCGCAAGCCAATTTTCGAGCCAACTCGCGAGCTATTTTTTCAAGCCAACTCACGAGCCATATTTTTGAGCCAGCCAGCAAGCCAACCTACCCGAGTTGGGTTGGGTTTTCTGGCTCATTTTTTTTCGAGCCAACCCTAACCCGACTCATTTTTTTCGGGTTGAATGCGGGTTGGGCCGGGCCGGACCGAGTGGGCCTGTTTTGCCAACCCTAACTAAGAGCGACTCTCATTAAAATTTCAACAAAGAAAACATTATAATTCAAAAAATTCTAAACAATAAGTCAAATGTGCCCAATATGGCAAAGAGAAAAGATAGCAAATTTAACAAAACATGATTTGTTGGGCCAGATTATTTTTATACTTATTTTTATGGGAGTCAATCTTCTCCGGTATTAATTAACATAACCATATCATATCTAACTATATAAGAATGGATCAATGGTGATAAGAAAAGAGAGAAAAAAATATAAAGACAAAATATTACACAATTATCACTGTTGATTAGATTATTGATGGTTAAGATCATCTCACATGGTATGGTCATATTAAATAAAACATTAAGAGAATTCATTTTCGATTTCTATATTTATTTTTTATCGTTGATGCACTTGGATTCAATAACTCACTTAAATAAAATAAAAATAAAACGTTAAAATTAAGAATATAGCTTTAACCAGTAGTTTTAGAGGTAAATTAAAATGAACTTCTTCCTCACCAAAAAAAAATGAACTTCTTAAAAATTTGAATAAATTTAAGGACGACAATTAATGTTTATCTATAATTTTTCCTTTTTGTTACATTGGATGATAGAAAAATGAAAAAGAAAAGAAACTATCTCACAAAAGCCACACAAATCCTATCAGCTAAGAGGAGATGCTGGCTGCACTTACAAGGGAGGTTCTTTGATATTGAAGCACTAATCAAATTCAGTTCCTAGATATCTTGCAATTACATAAAGTCCACTAGAAACTTCCTCACGACAAAAGTTGACAATTAGTAATATGGAAAATATTTTATTCTTTTAAAAGAGAAATTTTTTTTCCTACAAGTGACTCATAGCATAAGTGAGTTTCATCTTGAATTTTTCTTTTCTTTTCATTATTTTGTGAACCTCACTTATATTATGAGTTACTGATAGAAAAAAAAAATCTCTTTTAAAAGGAGAAAATGTTTTCCCTTAATAATAACTCGATCAATGGCCTTTGTGAGGATCATAAATTAACAAGATCAACCCCAAGGAATGGACTAGCCCAACGATTATCGAAAACTTATGTCATTTTCAATCCCAATTAAAGACACATTGCCCCAACCTAAAAAGGTTGGTTAATGGCCAAAGAGTTAATTACATCTGGTGGAGCAACAATTAGTCAATTATGCATAATAAAATTGGGACTAGTTCATGTTGATGTGACTACTGTACTTATATTACCAGTAAGAACGGTCACCCAAAAGTTTTTCCTTGTTTTGTAATAAATATAGGGAAAATATTACTCTTCTTTCACATAATATAATTTATCTCATGTTCTCTCACTTCGATTTTCGTATCCCACATTTTTTTTTCTTTTTTTTGTAATGGTGAGACTCATTTATTCTCTCTCTACGACATAAGATAACTATCCTATATGAAAAGAGACTAATAAAACACTAAATATAGACGTGGTTATGCAAAAAAAATGAAAGTAGGCCTATTAAAGTTCATTGATTAGGCTCAGAGTCTTTTAAAGTTCATTGAGTAGGTTAATTTAGTTATTGCCACATATATTAAAAAAAAAAACAAATATTTCCATTCAGATATTGCAATTCGCATTAGTGTGTGTACGCGCACATTGATAAAATGGTCTTTGGATTTCGTTATCATTCTAAGTTTTCTTCATAACTTATGACGTATGAAATAATTTTCCTTTTTCTAAAAAGAGAAAAATATAAATACGAGACTCGCCTATACTTAAGAGGAATATCAAGAAAACTACTAAACTAGTTTGTTGTACAAAATGATAATAATTCGGAGCTTGTGTATTTTTAATCAAACAAATTATAAGACTAATTCTGTTTAATTACATTGCAAGCATTACACCGGAAATATGAAGGTAAAAAAAAAAAAAAAAAATCGAGTTAATCCATGGAATCTTCACTCGCGCCATTAGAAACCCAATTGCGCGTGGTTCTGTTATTTCCGTTTTTTTCTTAATTGGCCACCCCTGCAGGTTTTGCCTCTCTTCTGTTCCTTTGCTCCCTATATTTGATTCTCAATCACATTTTAACCTTTGCAAAAGTTGCTCCATTATTGGTGAGGTTGGTGCGTGTATGAGGCTCTGCCTCTGATTTAGATTGACATAAAGTTGTTTCTGACATGTGCCTTTCATGTGTTATATTTCTTAATCCTTGTTTGTCCTAATAATATCTTTGTTACTCCTTTCTCTTAAAATTTTGACTTTCTGAGTTTCTCATATTGCTTTTGCACACCTTATATATAAATATCCTCAATGTTCATCACAGGGTGTGCTGCCAAACCCATGGCTTCCTGAAAACTTCCCTCTAATATCTGTTATTTATGGCTTTCATGGTGGAGGATGACAAAAGGGTTGAGGTTATTTCTTCAACCCCAGGTCAAATTCATCTTCAAGCTTGTTTCTTTCCTTTATGCCTTCCATGCCCTTTTTGTTTTCACATAATGATTCAAGGAACACTTGGACCTAGCTTCAATTGCTTTTTTGTCCTTTTCCAAATTCTGCTTGCTTCTTTATAAACTTTTTTTATTATTATTCTCTTCTCTTTTAAGAGACAATGATAATGCAATAAAAAAATATATCTAGGTGCAATGGTTTTAACCCCTTTTTTTTTTTTTTTTTTTTTTGGTGACCAGACACAGGCAGGAGTTTCAAGAATATGTGAAAGAAATGAGAGATAAGAACTAACGGGGGATATTGTGATATATTTGAGTTGTTTCAAGGAGATATGTGGTAAGAAAAATGCTAGCATTGATCTGGGATTTTGGTGGAAGGAAGAAAAGAGGGTTCTGATATATACTAATTAGTATCAAAAGAGGGGGAATTTTTAAGGTAGGTGAAACCAATATGGCAACACCAGCGGTGCAGCTACAAGCTGCGGCAGTAAGCACACCTAGGAAAAAAATGACAAAACAATTGACCGGGAAAAGGGATGATACCCCTTTGCATTCTGCAGCAAGAGCCGGGAATCTGGCTGCGTTGAAGGATGCCCTTACCAGTATTGAAGAGGATGAACTGATTGAATTATTGGCCAGACAGAATCAAGATGGAGAAACAGCTCTTTATGTTGCTGCTGACTATGGTTATATTGATGTGGTCAGGGAGATGATTCAATATTATGATCTTGCCGATGCTGGAATTAAAGCAAGAAATGGTTTTGATGCATTTCACATTGCTGCCAAACAAGGGGATTTAGGTATATCTTCAATGTGGTGTATCTGCTTGTTTTCTTTGTAGTTTGTACCATGTGATTTTCGGAGGGAATCTCAGTTCTTTTTTTGTTTTTTTTGTTGCAGATATACTGAAGATCCTTATGGAGGCTCATCCTGAATTGTCAATGACTGTGGATCCATCCAACACCACAGCTTTGCATACAGCTGCAACACAAGGGCATATTGAGATAGTGAAATTCCTATTGGAAGCAGGAAGTAGCCTGGCAACCATTGCTAGAAGTAATGGGAAAACAGCTCTGCATTCTGCTGCAAGAAATGGACATTTGGAGGTTGTGAAAGAACTTCTTGAGAAAGAGCCTGGGGTTGCAATACGGATTGATAAGAAGGGTCAGACAGCACTTCACATGGCAGTGAAGGGACAGAACCTTGAGGTGGTGGAAGAGTTGATAAAAGCAGCTCCTGCATCAATAAACATGGTTGATAATAAGGGAAACTCAGCATTGCATATAGCAACCAGGAAGGGCAGGGTTCAGGTAAATTTACTCATAAACTTCATTTGTAATGTTGTGTTGTGATGACAAGTGGATTGTGATTTAGACCACCATCCTTTTCTTTTCTATGATTTACGTTAGAATTCTATGACGTATGATGCTCTACATAGAAAAAAACTAAGAGCCAATTTGTACATTACTTCAGATTTGAATATTTCTACATGATAATGATAACTTCTTCATCCAAGTACAGATATTGGTTACCTGAGCCTGAGCTCTAGTTCTCATGGACAGAAGGAAACGGATACAAATGTTTGTTAATATCTTAATTTGTTTGTGCAGATTGCAAAGTTGCTTCTTGGACAGAAGGAAACAGATACAAGTGCTGTTAATAGATCTGGAGAAACTGCACTAGACACTGCTGAGAAAACCGGGAACCATGATGTTAAAGCCATTCTGCTGGAACACGGTGTTCAGAGTGCCAAAGCCATAAAGCCACAGGGCACAACAGCTACAGCTCGTGAATTGAAACAAACTGTAAGTGACATAAAACATGAAGTCCATTACCAGTTGGAACACACTCGTCAAACCAGAAAACGTGTTCAAGGAATTGCCAAACGTATCAACAAAATGCATGCTGAAGGACTCAACAATGCAATAAACTCCACAACAGTGGTGGCAGTCCTGATTGCCACTGTTGCCTTTGCTGCTATTTTCACAGTCCCTGGCCAATTTGTTGATGACCCAAAAGATATTCCTCCAGGGATGTCCCTTGGTGAAGCAAATATAAGCCCACAAGTTCCATTTATCATTTTCTTTGTCTTTGATTCCATTGCCCTCTTCATTTCTCTGGCGGTGGTGGTGGTGCAAACCTCGGTTGTGGTTATAGAAAGCAAAGCAAAGAAGCAGATGATGGCTATCATTAACAAGCTAATGTGGCTTGCTTGTGTACTTGTTTCGGTGGCCTTCTTGGCATTGTCATTTGTTGTGGTGGGAAAGGAAGAGAAGTGGCTGGCAATTGCAGTTACCATTATAGGGACAACCATAATGGCTACAACCTTGGGAATAATGTGTTACTGGGTCGTTAGGCATCGCATTGAGGCCTCAAATTTGAGGAACATTCGGAAATCTTCAATGGAAAGCAGGTCAAAGTCTTTTTCAGTGTCGGCTTTTTCAGATTCTGAGCTACTAAACAATGAGTTTAAGAAAATGTATGCGATTTAGAAGTTTCTTACCCTTTTTATTCTCCTGAATTTATAGCATCTGGCCTGATGGAACTATATCCAACCAAAGTTGAACTTCCAAATGTATATATCAAGAAATGGCTAATGTTTATAATGTGCTTGATAGATCATAATAGTAAATAGTCTCCTTCACCAAAAATAAATAAACTTGCAAGCGAAGTGGAGCATCCGACTATCGAAACAAAGCATAGTTGAATCAGTCCAAATCATCCAATTCGACCATCTCCGGCAACTGGCAAGGACTACATCACCTCCATATATATTATCGCGTTTAGTTAGGACTTAGGAGCATATGAAATTAGGGCGTGTTTTATAAATAACCAATTCAACCCAAAAGCTTGTATAGAGACTTTTTTAAAGAGTAGATATTACACAAGTTCAGTTTTTTGTTTATCTTGTGCTCACTTAATTCCACAAATGGATCGAACTCGTAACATTGTAATCATTGTAGCTCTGATACCAAGTAAAGAACAAATTCAACTCACAAGTTTAAGTTATTGGATGAGGATCTTTTTAATGGTTTATATTATTCTGTAACATGTTTTATATTTACAGCAATTACTGCAACATTTGTTCACCTATCTATGATTGAGATGTTGAATGCTGCTATTGCGGATAGCTTAGCGAAATTAAACAATCAAACGAGACTATAAACATGTTTTAATAATATTCACCACTATTTTTGAGGAGGGTGAAGGTGGGCTTTCCTTTAAAATTGCTCATAATCACTTTCCTTACCGCTGCCCTAGTCTTTTACAATTCAAGACGCATCGAAAGTGTTGTCCCTCTGTCTATGTCGATCTGTTCAATTGACTCTTTAAGTTGTATTCAACCACCTGGTACATTTATATGCTCAGAACTATTGAATTACGTTTACACGCTTCATCTTCGCTGCAGTCTACGAAAGCTTGGGGATCTTTATTTGTTGAGCCGCCGCTTTATGAAGGTATGACCTTTGGTATCATATAGACATCAGCTCACATTCATGCCCCTGGGTTGGTTTGCAAGAATATGCTAATAAATAATAATGGGCTCCTGTTCTTTCAGCTGGTATCTTTAACAAGAACCCAAAAAGAATTAAAAGAAAAAAAAATGCCAGGCATATATCAAGTATGCTGACGAAAAAGTTCAGCAGTTTGCTGAATCATTCTGCTCATTACTCATCAGGTGATCATATAAAATATATCTGCAGCTATCATGTTCTGTACAGAACCGATTTAGATGATAGCCTAATATGAATGACTATATAAAAGGCATGCACTGCCATAGTTGGAGACTCATGTTCCACCGTCTTCCGGCACTCAACTGTTCCTTTAATTCGTTTCTAAATATAATTTTGACAGCGCTATTGCAATAATTTTTTTACAGTACCTGTGTCAATACGAATTATAGGCATGAAATACGTTAGAAGCTAATCCTCTTTTTCTCATTTGCGGGCCATATTCCTTTACAGAACAGATTAAGATAACTAAAAATTTGTGTACAGTCAAGAGCAACTACTAGACATCACATCTAATTGATTCAGGTGTATTTCTCTATGCACCGGGCAGACATCCATATCTGCCAGACCGCTAGGTTATCCTAAAGTCAAGTCTATTATTTTAACTATAATCCATATTAGGGCCCGAATGAAAAAAGATAGCAGCTCTCAGTGCAGCAGGATTTAAGAGAATGTAATAGCAACGCCAGATTGAAGGGACACTAATGCTGCAAAATGACTTGCGTCCTAACAAAATTAAATCCATAAATAGAGCTATACATTGAAGTTCTTCTTTCCTCCTCAATGTTGAGGCAGAGGCGGTCTCTTTTCCACCATTTCATAATGAAGAACGAAATTATCCTGCATGGAGGTTGTCCGTTAGATGCCCGAATGTGATAATTATTCCGGGAAAAAAGAAGAAAAATAACATAACTTTCTTTCTCCGTGCTTGTTTACACTCTCATACAGTAGATTTTCACAAGAACTAACCTTCCGGACCGTTTCGAAAGTGCTCGGATCAAAACAGTGGTAAGACCCCCTCTCGTATGTGTTTGTTTTGACAAGCGGCTCCATGTTGGCAACTCTTGCAAACCACAAACGATATTCTTTGTGATAAAACCAGCCTCGTTTGTAACTGAGAGCAACAACTCTATACTGTTAGTGACTATTGCATTGACAAAACAAACAAAAAAGGAGAGCATCACAATTTAAAAATTCCTGACATAATATTTCTTAATCAAGAATAATTTGGTCCATGAATGGTTAGCCCTTTTCATAGAGTGGTTGATGTATTATAACCATATTGTAATCTAAAAATAAACCACTCATCCAGTTAATTATTCCCAAATTGAAAAATATTTTTGCCAAGATTTCATGAACTGTAATAATCCAAATATAATTCGGAAATAAGACCAAATCATCCAAAAGCAACACTGTGCATGGGAGCGAATGCATACAGTTCATTTGCAGCATACAGTTGTGCTTCATCTTTGGGCATGCTGCAATAAAAGATCAATTTTGAACTTTATTAGAATACCCAATAAAAGATCAATTTTAAACTTTATTAGAATACGAAGCAAGTTAATGTGAAAGTGAATAAGATCTGTTTTCGAAAAGCACCTGTAAAATATGTAAAACAAAGTTTCCACGGCAAACTTTGAAAAATAACCCTGCTGCATCATGCAAAAAGACTTAGCCCAAATAAAATCGCAAGAAAATAAAGGCAATGAAAGGATAAAGCCAAATAAAGAACATCTCACATGTAGGGTAGGAGGCTTTTCAGCATAATAACATTGTAGCACACTGAACTCTGGATCACCCTTAGCTGGTTCATCAGACCATGGAGATCCAAAAGTCTTGTGAAGATTTTCTGATGAATTCAAATTTAATCCGAGTGTTGTAAGATCAATTCCAAGAGCAAGAGATGTCAGGTCAGGATCACTCATCCTGATAACACTTAACAAGCCAAGCAAACCAAATGGATCTGGACTAGATTGTGCAGTTTGCATAGACTTCATGCCCTGGTCCCTAAAAGACTGATTTATAGATGACATTTGCTGAAGGCGAAACTGGGACTGGTTCTGGTGTTGTTGATACTGCTGGATGAGTTGGTCATATGAACCCATACCAGAAACCGTATTTGGAGAATTTAGAGGCCTTAATCCAATGCCAGGAGGTCCACTGGTCTAAACCAAAAACCACAAGTAATTAGAATGTGAGGAACTTGCTTTGGTGAGTTAAAATTTCATATTGCAAGACAAGTTAAAATTAAACAGAAGCATTCTCATACAAAAGCAAGTCCCTCATTTGCCGAAGTAGAAAACTTGCAGACCTGTGAATGATACGTTGAGTGTGCAGATGAAAAAATGTCCGACCCAGGCATATGGAGCAGATCTTGATTGTTTACAGATGAAAAGGAGACGCCACTGCTACTGACTGAAGGAGCATGCTGCGGCTGCTGCTGGGTCCGATACGATGAATATGATCCCCCCAAACTAAAACCAGCGGACCTCCCCATCTGCTGATTGAAGGCAAATAAGATTGAGATCAGATTTTGATCCCTTAATATTATAAACATGGATATGTAAAAAGATATCTTAATCTTTTACAACAGGAAACTTACGGGGAAATGCTGAGACTGCACCATTGACACAGTATTGTCATGAAGTTGTTCTCTCTGGTGCATATCCATAGCAAAATCTGCATTACCCCCTGTGTACAAATACCACGGTCAAAAACAAATGCCAAAGCTGACCGACTACCCTCCACTCAATTAGAGTTCTCAGTTATGTGAGTAAAGTTGACCACAAATAATTAGAATGTCATCAGATACAGACAACTACTAATGATGTGATTCCCAGCAAGTCATCAAAGATTTATCAGTGCAAACTTAAGAAACCGTTAATTCCTCTACACAGCTATAGCAACCAACAACACATCCTCGCTAAATGTATGACAGGTTGCATAGAAATATGCAAAACACAAAAGCAACGAGCCCTTATACCTATGTGAGCAAAACACTGATGCATACTGTTCAAAGTTAAGAAGTACATGCAAAAAACCTAATGAAGCTAAGCACAAAAAATAAATGTACACGTAAACATCCAGAAGCCCTTCCAGAAGAGGGAGCATAAATTTCATTCTATGCTCTTTGATCTGCTAAATTTTCAAACAAGAAATGTATAACCAATTAGCTCATATATATTAGCCAAACAAATAAACACCTTTGAATCCTGGTAAAGCTGGGAAATCTTCATTTTGAATACTAAACTCTTGGTTTTGCTGGACAATGGGACTAACTCCAAGACCCTGTTTCCTTACAGAACCTGAAATTTATAGTTTCATTATTCTTTCTTGTAGAAGGTGAAGAATATATCGAGCAAAACAACATTTTCCTTCACATACCCAGCTGTCCTTGAGGCCCACCAGCAGAACTAGGTCTACTTGTCAGTTGAGGGAAGTCATTGATGTCAAAAGGTGAACTATCACAGGAATTCACATCATTCAACATCCCCAAAGAGTTCAAGTTATTTACTGCTTGAACATGGCTTTGAGAAAGTGGTCCTCCAGCACTAGGATAAGTATTTCCTAGCATTGAAATTACCTGCGGAGATCCTGAATGAAAAGGTGGTTGTCAACACAAAGTAGCTTATTTAATCTATATATCAAATCAACTCAATATTAAAGAAAAAATTTGGAATTTGAAATCCATCAAACAAATAACTGATTCAATCAAACATTTTATATAAATCTAAAAAAAAGCATCTGTTCTTTCTAGCACATTTTGCAACTTTAGTAACAGACAAACATATAACTTTCAAACAACACAGCAAGAAATAAATTTATATCATTTGGTGAATAAAGGATATAGAACAGTGACATTAAAGAGACAACAAATTCAAAGTAGGTAGACAAGCAATAGCGAATGCAAACAGAAAGAATGCAAACAGAAAGATTACTCACGATCAAAACCCATATTAACATGGGTAAAAAAGTTAAACCAATAGCATACTTCTCTCTCTTGTTGAGGACAATAGTCCACCAGTGTTGTCAATGGCCGCACCATGGCAGAATGGTGTGGCAATCCATGAAATAGTGTCTTCGACATAGCAGCAATATGACACATGCCATGTGCAGAGCAGCGATGAAAATCATGGCATTATGACACTTACCCCGTCTTATACTCTTAGTTTCTTCTGAAATTATGGGTTTCTTTTGTTTAGTGATCACTTTGCTTCATAATGGTCATTATGACATACACCTTCACACCATAGCAGTTCTAGGCCTGCCTTGATAGACCAATGACAACACTGTAGTCTACTTTCAATAATACAGGAGAAGAAATAAAAATTTAACAATCATTATACGACTCCACTCCCTATTAAACCCCGAATAGCAAGGGTAGGGGTGAGTGCAATCCTTGTACACAGCCTTACCCTTGCATATTTACGAAGAGGCTGTTTCCGGATTTAAACCCATGACTTTTCAGTCACAAAGGAATAACTTTAGATTAATGTAATTCGATATCCCAATGTTCCCCCCATAAAACAAACAGGAGAATTTGAAAAAAATACTAATCCTCATTACAAAACATATATCAAGCAATATAAACCTCAAATGAAGATAATTTAAGAAAGGTGTGTCCAAGGATCACAGCTGAAGAAACAATATTATGTTGACCAGCGAATATTGCAAGTGACTAATTTCTAGGCACTCAAACAACTAGTCATCAAATGCTACGCAGTAGATACTAAGAAAATGCATATAAGATATAATCAAATTAGTAAGATATGAAAAATTCATCCTTAAAAAGGAGTGTGGTAAAAAATTTCCCAGGATAAAAAAAAGTTTATCAATAATATCTAATTCTAAACCTTTTGAAAGAAATCTCAACTAAAACAGATGAAGATAACCCCAACATAATCCGATAATTCTAAGGAGGAAAGATTACTTTCACACCACTACAATGCACTAGCGATTACCAAAATACATACCTTGTGGAAGCACACCACTCATCAATCGATTCTGTCCTTGCACACCTAAACCACCAGATCCATTGTTTCCAATTAAATTTAGACGAGAAGCAAGACCAGGAATAGACAATCCACCAGAGCTTATCCTCCCAATGTTCCCCCCACCAACCATGTTTCCCATGGAACTTGTGATTCGAGAACCTGCATTTCCCAAAATTGGGGATACTCCCAAGCCTGGAACAGAATTTCGGTTATCAAATGCAGAAGTTGAAAAAATTCCAGGAATAGAACCGGAAACTCCATTATTTGTGCTACTACTAAACCCAGGATTTCCTACAACACTTATACCTCCTCTACTGTTGACTCCTGAATGTCCGTGAGAGCTTCCATGAGATAGCTGGAAATATCATTGATGTCCAGACAGATGAAAATATTTGAAATTATGCAATATAGAACAAAATTACAGACAAAACAGTTAAGCAGGCTCATATTTTCAACTATTACTCTCAAGATGTTCAAACAAAAATGCATTCACATATACCTGTGACAGAGCAACAGGTAGATTATTTGATGCAAATCTTCCACTAGAAAGGCTTGCCGTAGGTTGCTGAACCCCCCCAGTTGGAACGTTATTTATTGTTGAGTTTCTTGATGTAAGTGTACTGGGCATGTTGGGGACATTAAAGCTCCCATGAATATTGTGCAACCCCTGAATAGCTCCTGCAGCAAGAACCTAGCAATTATACAACTAGAGGAGAGAAGAAAAAAGATCAACTCCAGCAAAATTTGCCCACCAGTGTGATGAAAAACTGGCGTGGCTACACCAGACTGACCAGAGAACGATGTAGAAAAAGACCGTCCGGCACCCTCTGGAAGATTTGATGCAGATCCGCTTAAAGAAGACTGCAATCAGAAGTCTGTTACAATTTACATCAATGATAGGAACATGCCAAAAGCGGAAATCAATAAGGGAAGAGAAAACTAGAGACATATCTTGAAATCCATGCGTTGAACTATTCACCAGAGAATGGATTATATAGACAAAAATACATCAACATCAACAACACCTTTACAGATTACAGATGTCCTAATTACAGTAATTACATGATTTGGTCAGCCTATATAATAAATCTAAACACTATTTACATAATTTCCAACACTCGCCCTCAAGCAAGACAATATACATCATTTGTACCAATCTTGTTACATATATCACTTATACTAAGACCTCTCAAGGACTTGTTATATACAGTATAAGCAAATATAATGAATTTATACAACTGCTAATAAATAGCAAGCATAAATTGTAAGATAATTAAGCAAACATAAAGTTGATTGGCAATCAATGTCAGTCCCTAAAATATATAAGATAATTAAAAAACAAATTTAATGTGAGCATCAGTTGTCCTTTTCTTCCGTTGTGGACAAAATGGAGAATCTAATCACTCCTTGATGCAAAATGGAGAAGCATATTTAAGGATTATTGTGTTATTTAGTGATTATTATGTTATTCTTAGAAACTTTAAAATTTCTGATAATTTAAGAGATCCTTCATTATTTTTATAGATTTTATCATAAGCTATATAAGGACGGCCCTGTGTTCTAAAACTCAAGCTATGCGCATGGTCCAGAAACGTTCAGACTTATTACGGGGTCTATGGTACACAATCTTACCTTACATTTGCAAGGAGCTAATTACATGAATTGAGCTTGTGACCTCCGAGTCACATGGCAACAACACCAACCGTTGTGCCCAAGGTTCCCCTTCTTGAAATAGGTAGGTCGCTGCTATAGAGCTCTCACCATGCACAGGATCCAGTACAGGGTCAGCCCCATGTTAAGATTTCCTATTTTGATTGGATTTGGATATTATATTTTAGGAAATTCATGTTATTAGAATTTTATATTTAATTAGAATTTATCTAGGATTTTTATAATCTGTGGGTTATAAATATCCTTTAGGTGCCATATTTTATTCAGACATTTTGCATAATAATACTGTTGAAATTCCCCTTTCCTCATTGAGCATATGAAATCCTAGTCAGAGCAAAACTCTGTCCTAGAGAAGTGCTCTAGGTTTATTGTCCTAGTCTAAGGAGTACTCTGCCCTAGAAGAGTACTAAGTTTATCGCTCTACATCACTCATGTTCTGCTCTCATTACATAAGCTAATATTTGAATTGATGCTACTTTCCCTTTGGACAGCTCCTCATACATATCTTAAATCTCCAAATTCTGATTTATCAAATTGTTCATGAAACATTCTAACGACCAGCATACACATTAACATAAAATACAATAATCCTATAACACAACATACTGATGTTTAAAAGCATATTTCAGCCAAATGATACTCTGTAATTCCCTAGAGAATTCCAACCATGCCACCATGCACGGATATATAACATCGTGTACCGAAGATCAGTGATCAGATATGATGAGGAGATTAACTTGAATGTGATGAAAATATTCAAACTAAAAAATTGAGGAAAAAGTCATACACATCCCAGTCTGGGCCATTTACTTCAATCTAGTAAGAATAAAAAGTAACGAATTATTTGGTAGTCATGACAGTGCAAACTGAGCAAAGGGCCAGAAAAACTATTGAAAAAGTCTCTGGCTTTACAGGACTAAGGGATTACATTAAGTAAGCCCGACATCGCATGAATTTCAAAAGGTCACGCCAAAAGTCATCCCAGTGCTGAAAAACAGCCCTCCCTTGTATTCAGTGTGGACAGAAGTGTGAACAATCTGAAGAGTCGGTCCACGCAAACAATCAACAACCTGAGTAGGATAGAATGTCGAAAAAAACATCAGATGCAATACACTCAGTTCTAATTTGTAAGCATCCAACTCCATAACAAATTACGCATCACAGTTCAGACTCACAGTAAATTTTATTATCTACTTAGCTTTAGATTTTAGGTTCTCAAATATAAGAATATGTTTTATTGGCCCCATTTTTTTGGATAAAAGAAGAATGCAGTATGACCACCTTGAAGCTGGTCGAACGATGTGGAAACTCGAGTTGACGCAATATTTTAAATAACTTGCAAGTTGTAAAATGTGTAGCACGAAAAGAAAAAGAAAAAAAGTAATCACAAAGAAGAAAATATAGTTGAAACAGATTGCGCAGGAATGATGGATGTGGATGGTATCACGATAAATCAAGAGCAAGGAAATATAAACTGTTAGCCTCACTAAAATAATAACTCAAAGGTTTAAACAAATGCAGAGTTAATTAATACAAGATTCAAGAGATTTCTAATCTGAAACTGTTCTGGACCCAATTTAATGATAAGCCTACTATCCTATCAATAGAAGATAAAAGATAAGCTACTTATCTTATCCTTCCTAACAGTACCACTCAGATCAGGATTCTACACTTACAGGTAACCCACTATAAATAAAGGATTAGAGGTACACAAATTCCACTCTCTGTCTGGCTATGGCGTTATTATTTGTGAGGAGAACCTCAAGCAGTGATCTCACATCCATGAGCGTGCTAATCCTACGTACAAACACAAGCGTACTGATCCTACCTACAAATACCAACCAGCGGTTGTACATTCCCGATCCTCCCGGATCGATCAGAAACCAAACTCCCTATGTACTATCCCAAGCCATTAACCACTAATTCAAACATTTAAATACAAATTGATCAAACATTCAATTTAATAGTCCTCATTTCGTTCGGAATTTAAAATTAAACTAAACAAACACACTAAAATTCAAGTGCAGAAGCACAGAGTGATGAAATTATATCAGTGAGGAGAACCTCAAGCAGTGATGCGGAACGAGGAACTGAATGAAGGAAATGACCAAAGTGGATCGAAGTTGAGGATGAAGTGGGGATCAACGAGCGCGAAGAGAAGAAAGGAGGGAGAGAGTACCTGAAGAACAGAGATCAGCGATAAGGTTATGAGTCGAAGACCTGAGTTCTCGCGCCCTAAATCGGAGCGAGAAAGCGAAAGAGAAAAGAGTACAAGTAGAAAAGTTTTCCGAGTTGTGTTGAATTGATTTGAGACGATAAAACATAATAAAGTATGAATAAAGTTTGTATGCTTGGGCCTTAACTGCGAATTCAGAATAGCCACCTTGGACCTTATATAATTTTTATTTTATTTTATTTCTTAAGATTACAATAGATAGACCCTTAATTTTTATATTTGAAATTAGAGGTGGCGATCGACCATGGTAAGGTCATATCATACCCCACCCTGATGATGTGATTGAACTGATGAAAGATTGAAAGTCATATCAGAGCCCGTTTATTTAAACTTCTAAAAAAAAGTAACTTTTATTTCTTTTTTATTTTAAAAATATTTTTTATAAAAGTTACAACTATTTATATTTTTATAAAAATATATAGTTTTTAAAAAAAATATTTGGCTTTTCACTTCTTTTTTTTTAGAAGTTAAAATTTTTAGCTTTTAAAAAAAAAAAGTAGATTTTTAACTTTTTTGTGACTTTTTTTTTTTTTAAAAGCAGACATTCAAACAAACTAAAAACAAGAAGTGTTTTTTTCTTGAAAAAAAGCAGCTTTTGAAGGGAAAAAAAAACTCATCCAAACAAGCCTTAGTATTCCCAGGTTTTGCTTATTTCAAAATCAAGATTGGGTTGCATCGGCTTAATTTTCTTGGCTCTGGCATGATGATAATTTGCTAAGTCGGATTTTTTCTATCTTTTTCATAAAAAATATAAATATTTTATGGGTTTGTTATTTGTCATTTTAAATGAAAGTTATGTCAATCCCGGAGAGAGATAGATACTAGAAATGGAATTTATGGGGGAGAAAGTGGGTGATTTTTTTAATTTAAATTTTAAACAAAAAAAATTATTTTGTGTCTATCTCTCTCTTAAAATGACATAATTTTATGTCATTTAAAATGACAAATATTTTTCACATATTTCATCGGTTTAATTTTTTGATAAATTATTATCAATTTAATCTAAGTAAAATATATGTAAGGAATGTATTCATTTAAGTCGTGTATCACCCTCACACATGATTTGTGCAAAAATCAAGGCAATGCAATATACCTACTGTGATAGCATGCTTTTAAGTTATGCACACACCTATGCGTATCTTGCAAAGTGTAATATGTGGCAAACGCGTTTTGATTTTTGCATAAATTATGTATGGGGTAATTCGTGACTCAAATGCGCATACTCGCCATACGTGTTTCACTCATATTAAATTCATAAATAATTTATTAAAAAAATTAAACAAGTAATATATCTTACATTTTGCATAAGCAAAGAAAAAAAATTAATTTCAATTTAGCCTTTGTAAAGTAGCAAGCTAAACAAATATATATGGGCTTCAAACAACCTCTTATGCAATTGGAAGCATTGGGTATCTCCAACAGACATAAAAATATGGTGGGGCCCACCTTTTTATATAAAAAATCAAAAATTTGTTTGAGTAAGTGTCATGAGAAGAATACTTCTCCAACTACAGGAGAAGTATTTTTCCCTATTTATATATATATATATATATATATATATATATATATATATTTAATTTCACAATAAGTAAAATTTTGGTATGTGTTCAAATAAAGTAGCATTGGACACGAGCAAACCAAAAGTAGGACAACACCTTACGAAATTGGATTCCTCCAGAAGAGGGACGATTTAAGCTCAATACAGATGGAGCTTCATTCAGTTTTAGGAACCAAGCAACCTGTGGAGGTATTTTGAGAGATTATAACCGCATGTTCACAGGAGGATTCAACTATAGTATTGGATATTGCAACCCACTAGATGCTAAACTTTGGGGTATTTTAAAGGGACTTGAAGTGTTATGGGGTACGGGGATAAAGAAGTTGGTGATCGAGAGTGATTCCACTATTGCCATCAATTTACTACAAGACAGACATAAAGATCCCAGGAACTCAAGGGTAGTCAAAAAAATCTGAAAATGGTTGGCACAAGATTGGACGATACGCTTCAATCACATTTGTATAGATAGTGATTTTTGCGCTCATTGGCTAGCGAAGTACTCTCCTCGGGCTTGTAATATGATCAATATCTATCAGGACCCTCCTCAGCGTTTACTAGAGATGCTGGAAGAAGATAGGAATAGTGTTATGTCTATTTTGAATCCTACTTTGTAATCTACTTTTGGGGCTATACCCTTCCCCATAACAAAAAAAAAAATAGAGGACAACACCTAGATGGAAGAGCGAAAGAAATGCGCGACATAATTCAATTTGTGGTTTAAATTAAATTGTCAATTATTGACATACCTTACATTTTTTAAAATTTACACATTAAATAATGATAAATGTCTATAAAATATTTAGAACAAACACTCAAATTAGACACCAATAACTTAGTGTGATAATAACTAATTGTCTTCTAACATTTTAAATTTAAACCATAACAGGTATAAAAAACAAAAATATTTTAAAAATAACTCTGGGCTAACAGGCTAACCCAGCTCATTATAGGCAATCTAATTTTTTAATTAAATTATAAAAATGTGGTCAAGTTTAAATTTTCATAATCCAACCCGCACTTTATTCTAGGTCAATTAGACCGACCTATGGAGTTCAACTCATTTTAGACTTCAATTTTTTTAGTGTATGAGTGCAAGTAGGGGTGTGCAAAAAAACTGGTTCACTTGCCCTGTCCTTGATCCGACCTTGACCCGACCCATAAATACCCATATTTTTTGAACTGGTTTAAATACTGACCCACTTTTATTTGGGTCAGTTTTAGACCTGACTCGTTTTAATATTGACTCACTGACCCAAAACTGGTCAGCCCATTATGTGAAAAAAAAATCACAATTATATTAAATGAAAAGTTTTAACGTAAAACAATTACGTCAATTTTTTTTTATGGAAAATATTTTCATAAAAATTTGTGACTAAAAACATATCGGTAAAAAAATTTGACGGAATATTTTTTTTGTCAAATTTTTTTACGGAATCTAAATTTCCTCAAAATATTTCACAAAAAAATATATTCATAAAAACTTTTGACGAAACACATTTTCATCGAAATTCTTTGACGGAAAAAAATTTCATCAAAATTCTTTACTGATTTCAAATTTCGGCAAAAGTTTTCGACGGAAATATTTTCGTTAAACTTCTTGACAAAAAAAATTTCGTTGAAATTTTTAGCGAAACACATTTCTATCAAAAATTTTCGACTAAATATTTTCGTCAAGTTTTTTGATAAAGAATATATCCATCAAAATTTTCAACGGAACACATTTCTGTAAAAAACATTCGTAAAATTATTTGACAAAAATATTTCGATAACAAATTTTGACAGAAAAAATATTTTGTCTAAATTTTTTAGAGAATCTAAATTTCGTCGAAAGTTTCAAATGAAACATTTTCCTCAACAATTTCCATTGAAAATTTCGACGAAACACATTTCCATCAAAAAATTTCGACGGAAAAAAATTTCATTAAAATTCTTTACAGATTTCAAATTTCGGCGAAAGTTTTCGACGAAAAAATTTTCGTCATCAAAAAATTTTGACGGCAAAAAATTTCATCAAAATTCTTTACAGATTTCAAATTTTGGCGAAAGGTTTCGACGGAAACATTTTCGTCATCAAAAAATTTTGACGGCAAAAAAAAGCGACGGCAAAAAAGTTCATCAAAATTCTTTACAGATTTCAAATTTCGGCGAAAGTGTTCGACGGAAATTTTTTCGTCAACAAAAAATTTTGACGGCAAAAAATTTCATAAAAATTCTTTAAAGATTTCAAATTTTGGCGAAAGTTTTCGACAGAAACATTTTATTCATCAAAAAATTTTGACGGCAAAAAAATTCATCAAAATTCTTTACAGATTTCAAATTTCGGCAAAAGTTTTCGACAAAAAAGTTTTCGGTAAATTTTTGACAAAAAAAAAATTTCGTCAAAATTTTTAGCGAAACACATTTCCATCGAAAATTTTCAACTACATATTTTCGTCAAGTTTTTTATAAAAAATTTCCATCAAAATTTTCAACGAAACACATTTCTATAAAAAAAATTCGTAATTTTTTTTGACAAAAAAAACATTTTGACGAAAAAAATATTCTGTCAAAATTCTTTAGAGAAACTAAATTTCGTCGAAAGTTTCAAATGAAACATTTCCCTCGAAATAATTTCCGTCAAAATTTTCGTCAGAAAACATTCGCATCAAAATTTTGAACGAAAAACATTCTTTTTTCGTTTAAAACATTTGATGGAAGAAATCATTTTCGTCAAAACTGTTGACGGAAACTAAATTTGAATAGAAATTTTTTTTCTGTAAAAATTTCGACAAAAAAAATAATTTTGGGACGAAATTTTCGTTTTTTGCAACGTAAAAATTTCGACAAAATTTTGTGAGAAAACCAAGTCAAAAACGGGTCAGGTCAGATTTGACCCAGTTCAGAAACCAAGTCAGACCCACTTCAGAAACCAAGTCAGGTCAGATCCAAACTGGTTCTGAACTAGTTCAACAAAATCCAATCCAAGTCAGACCTGACTTGGATCAAATTAAAGCGGGTCGGGTCAAAATATCTGACCTATAAAAACCAAGTTGGGTCGAGTCGGACAAAAACCTGACCCAACCTGACCCATGCACAGCCCTAAGTGCAAGGACAATTGACAATGCAATAATAAAAATGGTAAAAAGCAATAGAGGTGTCAAAGAGAGTCGGGTCGCCCAATCCGCCAAAAAGTGAATTGAAAATATCAATATGTCTCATTTTATGGTGGGTTGACAAGTTAACCTATTTAAAATTTAAAAACAAAATATTTTATGAGATTTATAGAGTTATTTCATTTCATTTCACACTCAAGTTAATTTTTTTCAATTTCAAGCCTAAATATATTTTAATATTCAATATGACAGTCTCTAGGAACTTATTTTTACAGAGGAGTACTAAGATCACAATTTTGGATATCAATAAAGCTTGACATGACAAAAACAACACTACCTAATGCTAAAAGATATTACCTGACAATCAATCCTCCCCGCAACATGTTAAACCTATTTTGACCCACCTTTATGCAAGGAGGGTTCAAGTGGGTTCGCGAGTTAGGAATCGCAAGACAACTTGTCATTTGTGGCGGATTGAAAGGGTCAACTCAATGAGTTAGACCAATTTTACTACCTCTAAAATGCAATACTATGGGTGTTCAAAATACTCAAATTGTCTAAATTGAACCGAATCCAAACTGGTCCACACTTCAAAAATTTAATTTTTCTAAAAATTAGTTTTAAACAAATACATTTTCTTATTGTCTAAAGCAATTCGGTTACCCACCCTTTTATGAAGCAGACATGTGTGGTTAGCCAAACCAATTTCATTTTTATTTGAACTTATACTCCCGAGGGAGAAGAAAAAGAAGTCGACATTGATTACATAAGAAAACTCTATTTGCTTTTAGGAATTGAGATAAAAAAATGAGGCGATAGTTATGTATCCTCATGAGTCACACCTCAAAGTCAAACTTACAGAGGCAATGGCTTCAGGGTTTGTGAAGGAGCACTACTACTATGTTTTCTGCGATTAGCGAAGACAATTCTTGGAGGATAAGTTGTTAAAGGATTTGAAAAGCATCAAAGAGGTTCAAATGATGCCATTGAAATATCTCAAAGACGAAGTTGGATGCTAGATTAAAGCTTCCAAGGATGCTTTAAAGACATCGTTCCCTAACGAACAACATCTCTGCAATCTTTGAGTTCTCTCCTTTTGCTGATCGCTCTTTCATGGAGATGATAAAACTAAAATTCCAGAATGATGTATATGATTATAAAATATCCAAACAATATGAAATCAAAGTTGTGATTGTGTCTACCTTGTTGGGCTATCACAATGAGATCCTCTTCTCTATTGCTTATTCTGAAAATGGCAATTTTTTTGCGATGGAAGTAGTATGATTGCTCATGGGGCTTAACCCTATAAAAATAGGCTAGAAAGGAGACCTAGCCAAATACCTAAAAAGAGTTTGTGTCTATTGGGTCCACTTATCATGGAAACCAAGGTCATACTAAAACCTACACTATTGTCCAACTAGGCCCAATACCAACAGATGTCAAAAGTCTAACTCACTCGTTATGATCATAATGGGCTAATAAAAATAATAAAAATTAGAATACCCATTAACCGACTACTTTTAAATAAAACTAATGAATTAATATTGTCTACGTATAGTAAAATTTCTAACAGGTTTGACATGAAACACCCCCTTATTCATCTACTAAATTTTGCTAATGTCATGGCTAGTACAAGTCTTCACCACAGTGTTTGTTCATAATGTTTCTCATGTTTCAGACGCTGAATGAACTTTTACTCGATGTTCTCAGGTAGAGAAGGTTGTGTGATTCTCTGGAATGAGGCAAATAGAATATGTAAAAGGTTAAGAGAAGCAATACGAGGAGTTTTCAAGGAGATGGAAAATCTGATTAAGCAAAACTGGTTTTGAAGTTGAAAATCAATTTTGATTTCACTCTCGTTATGATTTAAAACCAATTTTAGAACTGGTTTGGAAAAATCAAAATCAATTTTATATAAAGAAAAATTGGTTCGACTTTTAATAAAAAAATAAAACCAAAATGCTTCATGCACATCCCTATCCAATACCATGACACAAAGAAATTAGGGACTTAATTGAGGGTTATTTTAGCACTAAATACAACATGACTCAAACCAAAATTTATAGTTGCCTTTAATTATTTTTATTTTAGAAATAAATTTGTTTAGAGAAAATAAATAAAAATAAATTATCTAATATTTGAATTTAAAATGTATCATAATCTTAACCCATTAAAACTCAAAAATGAATATATTATTATGTACTCAATTTAAAAACATACTTTATTTAGAATTTCCATTAAAGACAAATTTGTTAATTATAACTGGAAATAATTAATTAAAATTCAATATTATTTGGTAATAAAATTGTTATAACATAAATTTGTAAGTGCTCTATAAAAACTAGTATATTATTCTCCAAAAATACTCCAAATGATGTGGCCAGGAGCATAACGGAATTTTCTAGTTTTAAGAGGGTGAAAAATATGGAGCGCTACTTAGGGGCTTGGATGCAACATGGGCGGGTCACGAAAGATTTGTATAAGGCGACAATTGATAGAGTTAATGATAAGCTGTCTCACTGGCAAACCAACTGCCTATCACAAGTTGGTAGAGTTACTCTCTCATAATTAGTCCTATCTCCAATTCCTTTATTTCAAATGCAGACTAGTGGTCTTCTTTATGCTGTGTGTATGGAAGTTGAAAAAATTCAAAAAAGGTTTATCTAGGGCGATACAAATAGCAGAAGGCGCATGCATCAAGTTGGCTGGGATATAATTACGAAATCAAAAATAAAAGGTGGTCTTGGACTGAAAAAACTTATTTTCATGAATGAGGCTTTCATGGAAAAACTTGCCTCGTCAGTGTTTTCTCAAACCCATGCATGCCCTTTGGGTTCAAGTTCTGAGGGCTAAATATGTAAATGACAGAGATGGTCCTATCATGTTTAAAGCAAAAAAGGGAGACTCCAATATTTGTAAACAGACCTGCAACGCTTGGAGGAAACTTGAAGATTTGTTAGTGTGGGAGATTGGGGATGGTAATTCAATCCTCTTCTGGAAAGACAAATGAGCCAATAACTTAGGAAGGCTTTTGGATCAAACCTTGATTCCTTTACTGTGGGAATAATCTAATAAAACCATCAATCACTATATTGATGATTTAGGCGGCAAAAAAATTAAAATATTATTTTTTTAATAACTAATTACGAATAGATAGCAGTTTGGAAACTATATTCAAATTTATTGTAGTCATTCATGCCCAAATTAGGCGTGACTATTCATGCCTAAGTTAGGCGTGACTCCCAAGGCATTCACGCCTAAATTAGGCGTGCCTCGTCTGGTGTTGACACATGACACAAAAAATTAATAGTTTAACCGTAAAACTTTATAAGACCATAACTTTTGACTCGGGTATCCGAATGAGTTAATTCTTTTTTTGATTCTACGTAACTTTTCGAGATCTACGCAATGACATCTCGTTTGATATATTTTATCTCTCACAAACACAATTCAAATTTACAACAATGGTACTATAAAGATTGTACCAAAGTGGATTAACTCATCTATAAATAAGATGACACCAAACTTTCTATTAAATACAAAACGCAATTAGCTCCTATTAAATACAAAACACAATCAACTCCTATACCATTAAATTCAAAATTCAAATAACCACCAGCAAATTTATTTGAATTGGCGACAATCTGTAACCAACTCATAAAATTACAACGCAATCATCTTCTATTAAATACAAAACACAATCAACTCCTATTAAACACAAAATGCAATCAACTTATTGGAGAGGTTATTTGAATTTTGAATTTAATGTTATAGTACCATTATTGGGCATGAATGAGTAATATATTCGTAATTAGGTTCAAAATGGCAACTTATTCGTAATTATTTATTAAAAAAACAAGTGTTTACAATATTTATTTAATTATTTTCTTTATTAATACAGATTTTTCAAATTGTTTTTTGAGTTTAAATCACAAATTAAATCTTTATTTTATTTTTCTTATTGATAATAATTTTTTAAATTTTTTTTATAATACACTATATAATACAATTATTGCAAATTTGAATTGTGTTTATGAGAGATAAAATATATCAAATGAGATGTCATTGAGTAGATCTCGAAAAGTTACGTGGAATCAAAAAAATAATTACCTCATTCGGATACCCGAGTCAAAAGTTATGGCTTTTCAAAGTTTTACGGTTCGTAAGATGACTTTTTTTTGCCACGTGTCAACACCAGATGATTCACGTCTAAATTGGACGTGAATGACTGCAATAAATTCGAATATAGTTCCAAACTGCTACATATTCGTAATTAATTATTAAAAGTGTAATATTTTAAATTTTTTTTCCTGATTTAGGCAAGTGGAAGGTGGATGAATTAGGGAGGTGGCTGCCACCTAATGTCATCATCAGCCATATCAGGAACGTCTTTTCTCCTAGTTGGAATGATGGGCTGATAGGCTTATTTGGAGGATTTCTGGGTTCCCTAGGCTGTCGGTTCAATTTTGTGAACAACGTGAATCCCTTGATCTTTGGAAAGCAATATAGAAATGGACGGGTCCGCAAAGAATCAATTTTTTTCTCTGGAAGGTTGGGCATGATAGAATTCTTACCATAAGTAGATTAAGCAAGATGCACATAGGAGATTCAATCTGCCAAATGTGTAACCAAGGAGCTGAAAGCATCTTACATTTATTGCGTGATTACCCAATCATCAAAAACTTATGGATGCAATTAGCTCCTCATTTGGCTGGTTCACCTTTCTTTTCTTTCAATTTTCAGGTTTGGCTTTTCGTGAATTTTGTAGTTCAAAAAAGTAATTAACTGCGGTAGCTATTTTTAACGGCTCATTTTATTATTAAAGCTGAAACCAAATTTAAATACAAACTGAGCTCTTTCAAATATTGCCTACTAACTAGCTGATTTTTTAGTCCACCAAATCAGCAACAAACTAATAGAGCAGTAACAAATTAAAATGCAATTAAACACTCCTAAAATAAGGCTGACCAAATAAAAAAGGAACAACTAATTAACTCCTAAAAAATAGGACAGCAACAGTAGCCTTGATACATCAACACTCTCCTCCTGGATCAAGTGCTACACACTCCTAGCTTTGCTCTAAGAAGTTCAAATCGATCAACATGAAATGACTTGGTGAATATATCTACAATTTGGTTTTCTGAACTGCAATACACTAGCTTCACCTCTCCAGCCTTCTGCACTTCCCTTAAGAAATAATATTTGATCTTAAAATGCTTTGTTCTTTCATGAAATACTGGATTCTGTGAAATGGCTAGAGCAGCTTGATTATCCACAAATACTTTTATGCCTTCTTCTTGTTCAAAATGCAGATCATCCATCAGCTTCTTCAACCATAATGCTTGATTCACAGCTGCAGTAGCTGCAATGAACTCAGCTTCTGCAGTTGATTGAGCCACTATTTCCTGCTTCTTTGAACACCAAGAAAAACATGCCGACCCAAATGTAAAACAATAACCTGAAGTACTTTTCATATCATCCACTGATCCGCCCCAGTCACTGTCAGAATACCCCTGCAACTTAAACTCCTGAATTCTGCAGAACTTAATTCCATATGAAAGAGTACCCTTCAAGTATCTTAACACCCTCTTTGCAGCCACCATGTGCAGCTCACTTGCACAATTAAGAAATCTAGACAAGACACTTGCAATAAACATAATGTCTGGCCTAGTTGTAGTGAGATACATAAGGCAACCAATTAAACTTCTATAAACTCTTTCATCTGCAGGATCTGATCCATCTTTCTTTTGAAGCTTTTCCTTCTGACCCATTGGAGTACTTACACTCTTGCACTTCTCCATGTTGAATCTCTTCAGGATCTCCTTCAAGTACTTCTTCTGACAGATAAAAATTTCATTCTCAGTTTGCCTAACCTCCATCCCTAGAAAATAAGACATCTCACCAAGATCAGTCATTTCAAACACTTTCATCATTTCTTTCTTAAATGCAGTAATCTGAGAACTATTGCTCCATGTCACCAACATATCATCCACGTAAAGAGACACCACCACTAAGTCAGATACTAACTTCTTGACATATAAAGTGGATTCACTAAGGCTTTTCTTGAAACCTAAACCCAGCAAGTGTTCATCCATCTTACAATACCATGCTCTGGGAGCTTGCCTTAAGCCATAGAGAGTTTTTTTCAGTAAATACACCTTCTCCTCCTGACTTGGTGTGACAAAGCCTTCTGGATGATCAACATAAATCTCCTCCTTCAACTCTCCATTCAAAAATGCAGATTTCACATCTAACTGATACACTTTTCATCCTTGTTGAGCTGCCAAAGCAAAAGTCATTCTAATTGTATCCAATCTTGCAACCGGAGCAAAGGTTTCTGAGAAATCAACTCCCCAAACCTGTGAATATCCTTTCACTACTAACCTGGCTTTATGCTTATTCACTGAGCCATCAGGATTGAGTTTGGTCCTAAAAATCCATTTTACTCCAATCATTTTCCTGTCTTCAGGCCTTTCCACTAGCTCCCATGTCTGGTTCTTTTCTATCATAGCCAGCTCTTCCTTCATAGCATTCATCCACCTCTGATCACTTTTAGCTTCCTCATAACCTGAAGGTTCCAAAACAGCTACATTGCACCTCTGATATATATCATTTAGAGATGTAGTACCTCTAACTGGAACATCATCTACTAGCTCATCAGATTCCAGTGAGACCTGCTTGTGCTTGGCTTGTGGCTCATCTATCCAATCTTATTGCTCATCTTCTAGGAACTGAACATCCCTACTAGTGATCACCTTCTTTGTTTGTGGTTGATAGATCTTGTAGGCTTTTGACACTAGACTGTAACCAACAAAGATCCCAGGTTCAGCTTTCTCTCCCAGCTTGTCTCTCTTAACCTGTGGAATGTGAGAAAAACACACACAACCAAACACCTTCAAGTTTCTTAGAAATGGCTTGAAACCAAACCAAGCTTCAAAAGGTGTCTTCTTCTCCAATACCCTTGTGGGCAGTCTATTCAATAGAAAAACTACTGTGTTTGCTGCTTCTGCCCAAAAATCCTTTGGTAGATTCTTCTCATGCAGCAGACACCTAGTCATCTCCATAATGGTTCTATTCTTTCTCTCACTAACTCCATTTTGCTGTGGAGAATAAAGAGCAGTAAGTTGATGCTCAATTCCAGCTTCTTCACAGAAAAAGTTAAACCTCTGAGAAGTGTATTCTGTTCCATTATCAGATCTGATGACCTGAATTTTGCAGCCACTTTGAGTCTCAACCCATCTCTTAAACTTTAGAAATACCTCAGCAACTTCTAACTTTTGCTTCATGAAATAAATCCAGCACATTCTGGTATAATCATCAATGAAAATAAGAAAATACCTGCTTCCATTTAATGAAGGAGTCACGTGAGGACCACAAAGATCTGTGTGAATCAATTGCAGCTTCTCTGTAGCTCTCCAAGTGGATTCTTTAAAAGGAAATCTTGTCTGCTTGCCCAATAAACAGGCTTTGCACCTTGTGATCTGCTCCTCCATGATTGGTAACCCAGTTGCCATTTCATTCCTCTACATGAACAACAATCCTTTGTAATGAAAATGCCCTAGCCTTTTGTGCCACATCTCTGAATCACTGGCCTGACACTTGAATGCCACTTGCTCCTTCTCAAGAGGATTTAGAGAAAAACTCTTCTGTTGCATCTTTATCCTGAATAGCTCCTGACCACTAGAGTCAATGATCAAACACTTCCCCTCTTCAAATGTCACTTTAAATCCCTTTTCTACCAACTGCCCTACACTCAGCAAATTCTGATCAATATCAGGTACATACCTCACACAAGAAAAAGCTTAGTTCCAGCACAACTCTCTATTGCTACAGTCCCTTTACCTTTCACTTCTAGGTACTCCCCATTTCCAATTATCACTCTTGACTTTAATGACTTGTCAAGGTCTATAAATAGCTTTTCATCACTTGTCATGTGGTTTGTGCAACCACTATCAACAAGCCAACTGTCACATGGAGTACTAGAGGAGAAACAAGATGCAACAAACAATTGATCTTCCTCATGCTGCTAGACTGCAGCTTGTACCTCACCTTGCTGATGATCTCCTTTTTCTTTGCAGAACCTCTCAATGTGTCCAAGCCTATGAAATTTTCTGCACTTTATATCTGGCCTCCTCCAACACCTGAAGTCTGGATGATTATGTTTTCCACAGTGCTTACATGATGAATACTTTCCCCAATTGTTCTTGGAGTTGACTGCATTGTTCTCTCCTGCAGCAACTTCTGAACCACTACTGCCATCTCTTCTTACATTATGCTGTTCTTTGGCCTTCAAAGCTCCTTTTATACTTCTTTCAAGCCTCATTAACCTTCTCTGCTCTTGTGCTTGCAGAGCACTTAGCAATTCTGTCAACTTGATCTGAGACAAATCCTTGGTATTCTCCAAAGAGGCAATGGTTGCCTCAAATCTTTCAGGCAAGAAAACAAGAATCTTTTGCACTAGCCTATTATCAGAGAGGTCAGTGCCTAGAATTTTTGCTTGATTTGCAATACTTATCAACTTATCAGAATGCTCCTCAATTGTCTCAGACTCGTTCATCTGTAGTCTCTCAAATTCTCTGATCAGATTCAGCCCCTTCATGCTTCTGATCCTTTCATCTCCTTGATACTCAGCTTTGAGGAAGTCCCAAATAGCTTTGGCTGATTCACAAGCCATAATTCTGCTGAAAATGGCAGGTGAGACAACACTATATAAACAAGACTTTGCCTTTGCTTTCCTTGTTATCTTTTCCTTGTGAAACTTGATTTGATTGATGGTTGGATTTTCAAGAAGGGGAGCAACTTCATAATCTTCTTCTACAGCTTCCCAAAAATCACAACCCTCTATATAGGCTTGCATTCTCACTGCGCAGGCTTGATAATTTTCTCCATCAAATGCTGGTGGAGCCATTGCTGAAAAACCACTCGATCCTCCCTCCATCAATTTCACAAGTCACTCACAGCCCCTTAAGATCAAGAAAGCTCTTGATACCAATGTAGTTCAAAAAAGTAATTGACTGCAGTAGCTATTTTTAACGGCTCATTTTATTATTGAAGCTGAAACCAAATTTAAATACAAACTGAGCTCTTTCAAATATTGCCTACTAACTAGCTGATTTTCTAGTCCACCAATTCAGCAACAAACTAATAGAGCAGTAACAAATTAAAATGCAATTAAACACTCCTAAAATAAGGCTGACCAAATAAAAAAGGAAAAACTAATTAACTCCTAAAAAATAGGACAACAACAGTAGCCTTGATACATCAATAAATTTAAATCAAATGGTGTCAAGGTGTTTTGGCATTCCTTGGTCGTTGATCTTCAGGATTACTTACTGGAAAGCTTGGACATGGAGGAATGAAGTTACTCACAATTTTGGAACGATGCACAACAGATACAAGCCTGGACTAATTAAGTAAACAGTAATGGAAGTTATTTTGGCATATTCATCTAATGATAGGGAGTCAAATTGCAGATCCTTATACATGGATTTAATTAGGCGAATTCCTCCGGAGGATGGATGGATCAAAATTAACACAGATAGGGCGTCTAGAGGTAATCCATGAATGGCTGGTTGTGGAGGCTTAATTAGAGGCCCTAATGGTAAGTTGCTGAAAGCTTTTTCTTACATAGTAGGCTACTGCAATGCAATTACAACTAAGTTGTGGGGAATTTTGATAGGGCTTGAACGAGATTGGAAAGGTACTTGGACGAAAGCAATTTTAGAAAGTGATTCAACTTATACTATCACTTTGCTCACCAAATCCTGTGATGCATCATGTGAGTCTCATTTAATGACTCGTATATGAGAATGACTCTCAAAAAATTAGAATATTTGTCTCATTCATTCATTCAAAGAAGATAATATGAGATATTCACAAAAAAAAAAAAAAAGATAATATGAGTGCGGACTAGTTAGCTAATCTTCCTTTGGAGAATTTAGATTAGGATGATTTTATTATTTTTCAGTCCCCCTCCGAGAATTAGGTGATTGTAATTTTCTAATGTTAGTTTTGTGCATAGAGCTAGACATTATCTGATGTTATATTTTTGTTCGTTTTTTGGGATTTAGCCCTCTCACCCAAAAAAAATTATTATAAATGTCCGATAATAAATTATGGTTAGAGAACCTATCCAAAAAAAATGGTTAGAGAAAAAAATTAAAGTTAAAAAATAAGTAAAAACTGAGAATATAAATAAATAATTGAGAAAAGTTAATAGTTTCATCCAACGAATTTTTTTTATGATATATGATTTTTCATTTTATCAATATGATAAATAAATTCATTATAGCTTAATCCGGATGCCTAGTTTAATATTTTTTATTTGCCTGTCTTATAAATAAATTAGATTAATACAATTCCCAAACACATTACATAGAGATAGAATTTGGATCGCTTACAAAAAAAAAAATTTTGAATCAGGTACAGTTCAATAAAACAACTGCACCTCCTGGAGTTGTTGAGTTATTGGTTAAGAACTTCCATTATATATTTGATTTTAACATTTTATTACGAAATAACATTTTTAAAAGTTAAGATCCTCTCCTGCTTTTTAGTAACTGCGAATATATCCTGATGCATAATATTATACACGAGAATGATATGTCCTTAATTTTTGTTTTCTTAAAAATTACTCGCATCATTATTTAATTGCGAATACGCGTGGAGGTCATAATAATCTTCATTAAATACACAAGTAAACGAGTTCATTAACGTTCAATGACAGGCGAGGAAAGGAAGAAAGTTGAAAAGGAAAGGAACACGATAATATATATATATTATTACTTATATTATAATACTAATCTGTTAAATAAATTAAGTATAAATATATTATTACTTATATACTTTAAAGATAAATTTAAGTGTGTAGAATTTATTTATTTATTTATTTCAAAAGCAAAATCAACACGCCTACAGCTGTCACCTAATACATAATTTCTGGAACAGAGTAAGCATCAGTAGGTCCAATGAGTAGGCGATACGCGTTTCACAAAAATCTGAATAGGATATGGTGACATGGTATTATCTGATTTTTTTTTTTTTTTTTTGATAACAGTATTATCTGCTTTTTTGTAATAGTTGCTTCTATCTTACATGTTACATCCTTATCTAGTACAAGTTTTAGTATTAATGAAAATATATTTATATTTTTCTGTTATTTTTGTATCACTGCTTATCACTTAAATAAACAAATTTTATATTTTGTTTTTATTTTTAAATGTTAATTTTATCTTGTGAGATGTATAGTTAAATTAATTTTTAACCCGTCATTTTCATTGACTGTACCAATAGAAGTCATCATTTTTTTCTTCAATTTCTCCGGTCTCGACTTTAAGAATCATTTTTTTCATTATCTGTTCTAGAGAACCTCCTAAAGTTCCAACGAAAGAGATGAAATAATTTTTTTAATTGAAGTAACGAGGTAGTTATTTGTATTTGAAATTTTCTCTTCAATCCACCATAGAATCTATCTCTTACGTGTCAAGCGATGGATGAAGATATTTGTAAGTGTTTTTTATATTTACATCCATTTTAAATTTATCACTCTAATTATTTATTTGATTATTTTTAAATTAATTTGAAATTAAAAATAACTAATTTTTAATTGTTAATTTTAAATTAATTCAACGATAATTAAACAAATAATAAGAATGGTAAACTTAAAATATGTATTGTTGTGTTATGAAGCCCAACACTTAACAACCCTTTTAGAATTAGGGCGTGCATGACAACTATTCTATTCCCTAGCACTGTTTCTAAAAAGAAATAATTTGTTTCTATTTCTGTGCCATGGAATAGTTTCTGAGACAAAAATGTGTTTGATAACATGTTCTATTTTTATTCCGAGAATGAAAATTGTGTTTGATAACACAACAAATAATATAATAAAAAATAATTCCTATTAAATATAAAAAAATTCTGGATCGTCACTTTCCTTTCCACATGGTGTGGAGGTGGAGGTGGCGGCAGCGGCGGCGGTACGATAGTGGTGGTGGCAGTGACGTGATGAAGATAGTGGTGGTGATAGTGACGGCAGTGGTAATGGTGGCGGCGGCGGTGGAGGTGACGGCAGTGATTGTGACAATGGTGGTGGGTATGGTGGTTGGTGGCGGCAACAATGGTAGCAGTGGCATGGTGGTGGTGGTGGGAGTGGCTACGGCGGTGGTGGTGGGAGTGGCTACGGCGGTGGCGATGACATGGTGATGGTAGTGGCGGGAGTGGTGTAATGGTGGCGATGGGGGTGGTGGTGACGGTAATGACTGTGATGATGGTGGTGGTAGTTGATGGTAGCGTCAACGACGACGATGGTAGTGACGGTAATGGCTGCAGCAATAGTAGTGGTGGTTGGTGATGTGGTGGTGATGGTAGTGGTGGCGTCGTGGTAGTGGTAGTGATGGCGATGGGGGTGGTGGCAGTGGTGTGTGATGGCGATGGTGGCGGTGACGGCAGTGGTTGCGATGATGGTGGTGGTGACGGTGATGGTGGTGGTGGCGGTGATAGTGGTGGTGGTGGTGGTGGCGGCGGCGGTAGTTGTGGTGGTGGTGAAGGTGGTAGTTGTGGTGGTGATAGGTGGAGGTGTGGTGGTGGCATCGTGGTGGTGACGACGACAGTAGTGGTATGATGGTGGAGAGTGTTTGAGAGGGATAATTGTTTCTCATTTTGTGCCCGGGAACAAAAAAGCAGAAATTTTTTTATTCTTTTTTCTGTTCCCCAGCACAAAAATTAAACCGGTTCATCCCGGGAACAAAAAAATAAACCAATTTTACCGAACGAGTTTCCTATCCATTTCTGTTCCCGGGAACAGAAATTAAAAAAAAAAGTTGATTCCGGGAAGGTTGTCATGCACACCCTTAAGTAGCTCGGCTTTCATTAGTGCGGTCTACGAAAATCTTGTGAATAAACAACAAACGAAAAACAAAATAGAGAGGATAAATAAAAACAACAAAATTTAACATGAAAAACTTCTTCAGTGTAAAGAATAAAAATCTTGGGACCGAGTCCATAAATTATCCATTATAAAAAATGAGATTACACAATAATTTACTCTGACTCAATAATTAAAGGACTTTACCATCTAAAAAGATGATGACTCATAAGGTTCCTCACACAATATTTTCCATGTGTAAAAAAGATAAAGATCCTACTCTATTTTCTCTCTTCGGAAATATTGTAGGTTTCTTTCTCAAAAAATCTTCATCTCTAACGCGCTTTGTTCTATGTGTTTCTCTCTCTTCGCATCACTAAACAATGCAGCTAAGCATATATTTTAAATAATAAATTAAGGCATTCATCAATTTGGGCCGATTTCATCATGGCCTACGGACCCAATAAGTTTAACATTCCGCTATATTCTAACCCCAATTACTAATGAACTATTAAAATAATAGCGTTTAAATCCTCAAAATGATTTTTGGGGCACAACTTAATAATTATTATAGTGCTCGATTCAGAATTAATCTTGTATCAACGGGGTTCATTTCTCCACTTGCTCGGATCATGAAAATGTTCATATAACTTTTCTGAAAGAAATAATTAGGGTTATTGAATAAAAAAATGTGAAGTATATATTCTTCTAAAAAATTAGAAATACAAAAAATTATATAACACTAAATAAAAAAAGTGAATGAAATAAATATAAATACGTGCATGAATGATATGTTTTGGATGGATGTTACATGGAGTCTATTGTACTGTAGGAGTAATGAAAAAAAATGTTTTAAAAATATAATATTTCGAATGAAAGTTTTTCATCACGAAATAATTATATACCTTAAATTATACACTAGTGTGAAAATTTTACTTATTTAACATTAATCCATCGTTCCCAGATCCATCGAAACAATGTAGCCTATTTTATTTTATTTTTTTTTAAAAAAAAATCTTCCAACGCTGTTGCTTTAAAATCAATAATAACAGTACTTATTACAAAAAATAATAATAATAATAACAGTACTTAACGATTTCATTTTGTTAAGTTGATTCGTTAACATGAATCATTCGTCAATATTCTTCCTCGTTGACCCCGAAATCCAAGTGGTTTTTATTTTGGGTTTATCATCTATCATTTAATATGATCACAAAAATTTTTCTACACACACAACATTTTGTGGAACCCGCAGCAAAAAAAAAAAAAAAAACTTCAGCACGCAAAACGAATCTCTATAACATAACACAATCACTTTTCCTACAACATAACTCTTATAAAACCCTTTTATTTTATGCATTCTCATATAGCAATTGGCATACACGTAGTAGACTCCTGATGAATAAGTTTCACATAATTAAGCATGTAAGTTTCAACGTCGGTGGTAATACTTCCATGATCGTTCCCCTGTACAACGTTATGGTGACTGGTCAATACTTACTCTTTATTTTTCCATTTAATGCACAAAAATGTCAGCGATATGTCACTGTCGACAATAACGTTCATATTTATAAAATTATAATTCCTCACGACAGTGGTACTTAATTACTTATGACTAGCGTTGATACAAAACTTGTATTTGAAAGTATATATCAATTAGTTTGGCCGGTAAAGCTTTTGAAGTTTTTTTTATTTTATTTTTTGGTAATCAAAGTTAATTATAAAAATAGGGAATCAAAGTTTATTTTAATCTATCCTCTTTCCTGATGTGTTTGAGTAAAAAAATAAAAATAATTCATCACTTAAAACATGGAGAGTTTTGCCGATTAAATTGCATAAGAAAAAAATCAGAGAGTTTTGTTTATCATGTATTGTATTTACATGTTTCATGATAAATAAAATACATGTTATAAATTTTTTTATTTTGATAAATCACAGATATCCTCCACGGAAGGTAATTTTATTCAGGAGGATCTAAGATTAAGGCTCTAAACATCTCCCAAAGATGATACTGAGAAATATCGAACTCATATTCTCACCCCCACCTACTCAGTTCTTATGTGTCAACTGAGCTACCATCATTTGGTACATCTTATCATTTTTACACTCAGTGTGTATTGCCCGAGCCCTCCACTGCTTGCTTCATGACATGAGGTCACTCATTAATTTTGCCTTTTGTTTTTTTATTCAATTCATCAAAATTTAATTAATTTAGCTCGAGCAGTACTATTGAATTCATATAGTAATTTTCCTAACACTTTTATTTTTCTACTTCAGATTATGTATGCAAATGTAGGACACTAGAAGAATATATTATGACCATGAACTAGACAATGATGTTTATAATCAGCTATGTAACCGAAAAAAGTCAAATGAAACACTCAGGCTTGCTTTGTAAAATAATAATAATAATAATAATAATAATAGAGCAAGATTATATTTACAAACTATACTATATACTATGGATAGTACATACTACTTGAACATATATTATGAATAATATGTAAAAGTTGTAAACAAAAAGTTTGTTAAAATAACCTATCTTATAATAATATAATGCTAAAGCTTGATTGTTTATTTAAACGAGTATAAAATTTGAATTATAGTTGTTTAGTTAATTTTTTATTTTATCGTTTTAAAAAAAAAATTACAAGTTGACTAGTTTAGTATAATAGATAAGAAGAGAGAGTAAAATAATATTTAAACATGGAAGTTTCATATATAGTTTCCTAGACAAAATTACAATTTATTAAATAATGAAAAATATTAATATTATTATCTACACGTCTTTTCTTATCTAAAATTATCATTTTTCCAACCGTAACCAAATATGTAATAAGAGTAGTAACACTAAAATGATATAGTAAGTGTATTAGAAGGTAAAAGAGAGAAAAGGAAAAATATTAATTTTATTGATTGTGGTGAATAAATTTGTACAATGAGTGAGCTCTTATATAGAAGAGCATAAGAGAAAAGAGAGATCTAGAATATCATTAAAATACCAAACTACCCTTATACCTAATATCTAATACTACCCCTCAAGATGGAGAGTGAACAAAGAGAACTTTCATCTTGAACAAGAAAAATAAAGAAAACATAATAACCAAATAACATGAGCATAGTAAAGAAACACTGCTGGAATGGACATCAGCTATAATGTGCTGGCATGGACATCAGCAAAGGAAGGAAGGGCTGGGATGGACGTCAGCAACCTAATATGAACTGCCGGGATGAACATCGGCAAAATCAACTGTTCTGAAATGAAATTCAGCAACATGATCAATGCTCCCCTGAATAAGAAGCCAAAATAAAGCCAAAACAATGGTCGAAATAAACCAAATACAAGTCAAATCAGACTTGAATAACACCACAAACATATGTGGGAATAAAATCAAAGTGGCCAAATACAAGCCAGAAACAGTACATCAGGAAAATTAAAAAATTACATAATGAAAAATCCATCAAAAACTACAATGATATATTGCAATAAAATCCATGAGATCCATGAATCTTCATGGACCTGCAAAATGAGAAGATTCTAGAGAGAAAAATAATAAAAAAAATCGCAGACCGAAAAGGACAAAAGACCAGAGAAGAAAAACACACATCTAAAATGTGAACAATCTGGAATAGAATCAGTCGGAGATGGAAGATGTGGCCGGAGAATGAGACACGGTCGGAGGTGATGACCGGAAATGAAGAAGATGCAGCCGAAAAATATTGATAACAAATGAAACAGATCAGGGACGATGGAAAAAGAAAAATGCAAAAAATAAAAAACGAAACAGATCTGAAAGAAAAAAAAAATGTAATAGAAGAGTAAAGAAATGAGACACAGATCTGGAAGAAATAAACCCAGTAGATCTGGAAAATTCAAAAAACTATGAGAGAGAGAAGGATGCTAGATGTGAGAATAGAGATCTGAGAACATACCTAAGATCTGAGAACAGAAACGATGGCAACAAAGATCTGGAATCGAAAATGGGAAAGCAAATCGGAGCAAACATTTGGAAAATGATAATCAATGAAGAAAAACAAAAGAAAAAAAATGACGGCAAACGTTGATCCACGACCAGATCTGGTGGATAAAAAAAAAGTTGAACCTTAGATTTGTGAGAATGAGAGAAGGATAAAAAAAATTTGTAGATCAGTTTTATCTGGAAAAATAAGACACCGAACAAACCGATGAAGAGAAAACAAAAAAAATGAGGGCAGCGGAAGATTCAATCATGGAGGATAAAAATGCTCTGATACCATATTAGAAGGTAAAAGAGAGAAAAGAAAAAATATTAATTTCATTGATTGTGGTGAATAAATTTGTACAATGAGTGAGCTCTTATATAGAAGAGCATAACAGAAAAGAGAGATCTAGAATATCATTAAAATACCAAACTACCCTTATACTTAATATCTAATAAGTGTTACTACTCTTATTACATATTTGTTTATTGTTGGATTAATAAGAGATCCACAATAATTTTTTGTTTTCAATTGTTGATTTCAAATTGATCAATCGGTAATCAAATAGGTAGTAAGAATAGTAACATTAAAATGATAGTAAACATAATCGTTCCCCTAAGTTATTTCTCATGAGCTTTTAATATTTGCTTGACTCATTTATGTAATCAATTCCAAATAAATTTAAATTATATTTTTGTAATAAAAAAAGGGGAAATCATTTCTCCAGTGACCGGAGATAAAGTTATCTACAGTAAACACAAAACGACGTCATTTTGTGGTTGAAAAATTAAAAAAATTAGAATAATAAAGACTAATATAACTTTAGAATAAATTAAAATTACAAAAATATATTTTTTCAACCCAAAATGATGTTATTTTGAGATCACTAAAGATAAATATCTTGACTGGAGATACACTAAACCCATAAAATAAATGAGTTAATAATCAAGGATTTAACGGGTGAAATTTGAAAAATTTACAAATAATTAAATTCATTTACATTCTTAATCATAATAAGTATAAAAAATTCGTAATGTTAAATAGGATGGCTTAAAGTATTCATGTGGTCACTCATTTACTTAGTTTAAGGTTATTTTATTTTTTTAGTAAATCTGTTAATTATTTTTAATCCTATTAATTCAGTATTTAATAAAAATATGAAGAGATATAATAAAAGAACATTATAATTAAAATTTTAATAATTAAAAATCCCCTATATATACATAATTACAATTTGTTAAATATCGATAATATATATAAATTCCCAAAAGTAGAATATGCACACAATATTGTGGTGAAAAAAAGAAGAAGATCTGATGACAGAAACAACTCTCGTGACAGCAACTTAAGTACAGAAAATTGCACATGAGAAATAAAATATGGATGGTTAACGAGTGTTGCTTTATGCAACAGTATTTTTCAAAAGTTCAAACTATTTAATCGAATGATATATTCATAAATAAAAAGTTGCTTCCAGAGTTTGAATAAAGAAATTATTTTAATAGCTTGACAAAGACATATTTTTCAACTGGTTAAGTGTGTGCCTTTTAAAAGGAAAGAAGTTGTGTCCTTTTAATTTTTTACATTATATATTGTAAGTAATACATAGTTATAATATAAAAAAAAAAAATTCTCTCTCTCCACGTTGGCTGAAGTGACTGAGAAAAGATAAAAAAGTAACTTTTTATATTATAATTATCTACTACTCGTAGTACATAATGTTAAAAATTAAAAATACACAACTTATATCCTTTAAAACAAAAAACTTTTTCCCTTTTTTAATAGAACACAAATGATTGTTTGACATATTTTCATATTTGGTGTATAATAAATTCTTTTTTGGGTTGGAATGTTAAAACGGATCAAAGTCAAACGTGGGTTGAAACAATAAAATGTAAGTTAAGTTTTAGTTTAGCATAATTTAACTTGATCTTATTTTGACTTTTATTTGGTACGTGAGACTGGTTAATCTGATAGCCTAATAGTTAATTATTTTATTGGAGTGTTATTAAATATATAAATTATATGATATTTTAATTATACATTTACTTTTTAAAATGTAAATTAGTATTTGTATAAATTTATATAGGAAAGTGTTATACTTACTACTATTTTAATCTTATTATTTATTTGATTAACATTATATCAACTTCAAATTAACAACCGTTAATTTTCCCCCCTTTTTTAACTATTAACTTCAAGTAGATACAATGGTAACCAAAAGAATAATAAGAGTAATAAGTCTAAAATAATAGTAAGTGGAACTGCTTCATTTGTATAACCACCGTAATTCACCTTTTTTTTTTTTTAAATAAAGTACGTGTGTCGTATAGCATTTGTATTTACTTTCTCCACTTTAACTAGTGTATTACTCGTGCGTTTCACGAAAAAAAATCGATTTGTTTGTCTCGTAAAAATTAATACAAATTTTAAATAAATTTTATCAATAAAATGTTATAGGACATAAACACCCAATTGCATCACGTAACATACAAATAACAATTTTAATGCCTTTCTTCAGTCTCAAATTAAACAATGATGTTGAGCAACACTTTAAAAATAATGTATATATGATTTTGCATATTTAGGTAGGGTTTTTGACCCTTTTGCCCCTAATTAAATAATTAATAACCAATTTGCCCCTCCCCCAGAACTATCCACCATCCTGCCCTCATTTAGTCGATTATGTTGCATTTTTAATCGACTAAATGAGCTAAACTCAGAAATTATGAAACGCGAATTTTAGTCGACTAAAAACTCACCTTAATCGACTAAATTGTTTGCACTTTTAGTCGACTAAGCACATTATTTAGTCGACTAAAGATCGCGAAAAACCCTATATCCAGACCTCTCTTGGGCTCATTTTCAAAATATTCGAAATCAAAACTTCTCTCTTGGTCTCTTTCTCTTGTTTGTCAGCTGGGAACCTTCCAATCACCCTTCCATTTCATCCCAATACCTCTAAGACATAGTAATTGTGAAATCATTGTCATTTTCCTTTATTTCTCAATTGTTTCCCCCAAATCCGAACCCTAACCCCTAAAATCTGATTCCTACCCCCAAAATTCATGTGAAAGATGAGCTCAAGTCCAAACATGTATGTTACCATGATTTACTATGATGGAAAGCATTATGAAGGCCCCAACGGTGTTCAATTTGAAGGAAAAACGAAAATGTTGAAAATCAAACGGGGCACTACGTACAATGAGCTGAAGGGGAGGATTAACCAAAAATTGGGGCTACACGGGAGCCATGGCGTTCAACGGATGATCTCCAGGGTAGAGTCTACAGTTGGTAAGGATGCTATATTCTACATTGGTAATGATATATGTGACGATGAAGATGTGGATTGTGTCATAGATGCAATTGTGGACCGAAAATTTCAAAACTTTATTGAGATATATGTTGAAATAGACTGTGGTCAATCTTCATCTGCACCTGTGCATGAAAGAAGTCAAAGTCAAGAAGACAGAGTGGTCGTTTATCTGCACCTGCACCTGTCTTAAGTCAGATACCACTGAGGGAAATAGACGAGGATGAGGATGGGCATGACGAGGATATGGATAGTGAAGACGATGGTGAACCCGAGAGTGTTATTCCGCTGGGTGACACCTCAGATACGGACGTAGAGGGGAATTTTGACGCTGATACTAGTTCAGGAAACTTGAGTTCCCAGGTTATGCCACCGCTCCGTGTTGACCCTGTTAGCAGTGGTAAGATTGTAATGTAAAGTTTTAATTTTGCATATATATATATTTGTGTTTTCTTTCGTACTGACGGATAAGTTTAAATTTGGACGTAGGGTCTGAGATTGAGCCATTTTGGAACGACAGCCCACACTATTCGTTCATTAATTGGGCTCACCCTAATGATGAGACAGAGATATTGTATGGCGACGATGACATCCACGGTGGCTGGCATTTAGGAGATCCATTATATCTGTACCAGGAGTTTCGAACTAAATCTGAAATGCAACATGCTGTCAAATTATATTGTATGAAGTCTCATCGTACTGCTGTGGTGGCAAAAAGTGATGACCATAGATTTGTGATGAAGTGTCGACACCATAATGATGGTTGTCCCTGGTACGTGCGGGCTATGTTGCCCAAGAATGGAAATAGTTGGGTTGTTAGTAAGTAGGGTAAAAAACACACCTGCCTAAACCAAGGCCTTACTCGGGACCATAGACAGCTGGATTTTGATGTAATCTGTGCAGCCATTATAAGTATGTATTACATTCATTTTTGTTTATGGTTTAATTTTTCGGTATATTTATTGATTGTGTTGACTTCGAATTTTGTGTAGGTATGTTAAAAGAAGATCCATCCACGAAACCAGTTCTTATTCAGGAGAGGGTACAAAGTTTGTATGGATACAACATATCTTATAGGAAGGCTTGGAAGGCTAAAATGAAAGCCATTGTGAAGTTGTTTGGCGACTGGGAAAAATCATATAAAATCTCATTTCCAGTGCTAGACGATCTTCTACGGCCAGCCATGGGAACAACTGTACCTACAATGCAAGTGGAAACAAAAATCAATGAACAATAACAATATCAAAAAATTTAAAATTCAATATAAAAAACAAAACCTAATCCTAAAATAAAACAGAAATCAAAAACCCAATCCCTAACCCTAAAACAGAAACCCTAACCCTCAACCCTTACCCTACACCCTAAAACAGAACACAAAAACCCATTCCTAACCCTAAACACTACAACCCAACCAAAACAGCAACGTAAACCCTACCCCTAACCCTAACCCTAACCCTAACCCTAACCCTAACCCTAACCCTAACCCTAACCCTAAGCCTAAGGCACCACATCAACCCTAACCCTAACCCTCACCCTCACAACACACTTAGCACCCTACCCCTAACCTAAATCCACAAAACCGCAAACATAAATCAAATGCATGAAGAAAACCAAAAAAAAAAACTAAACTTAAAACCAAATGCAAGTCAGAATACGTTACCTAAATGTCGATTTCGCAAGTGTGAACCAAGGAAGCTTCAATCGCACCTTCAAGGGTTGAGATTCGGACTTGGTTGGAGAGAGAGGACGGAATGCAGCCTTTTAGTCGATTAGGGTTTGAAAATAACCCACTTTGCAAAATGGGGGGTTTTTTTAAAAACCTGATCTGCGACATTTAGTCGACTAAATAATGTGCTTAGTCGACTAAAAGTGCAAACAATTTAGTCGATTAAGATGAGTTTTTAGTCGACTAAAATTCGCGTTTCATAATTTCTGAGTTTAGCCCATTTAGTCGATTAAAAGTGCAACATAATCGACTAAATGGGGGCAGGATGGTGGATAGTTCTGGGGGAGGGGCAAATTGATTATTAATTATTTAATTAGGGGCAAAAGGGTCAAAAACCCTATTTAGGTAACATAGCATGTATTGTCAACACGACCATGATAAAATAGATGAGAGCAATTATTAAAGACTTAATTAAAAGATAAAATAGGTAAGTGATTTGTAACTTAATATTAAAAGGTGTCTCTAATAGACTCTAAGCATATTACATTTGTGACTATAAGGTGTTGGCCAAACAACACTTTATTTTTTCTCACTGCTTTTTATTTAAATCAACATTATAAGGTATTGAACTCCAACTTTTTATACATGTACCATATGACAATGGTCAATCAAATTAAGATAATCACGCAATACATGAAGAAAAAAAATTTAAATGTTGTGCTTGACATCAAGGTGATAATAAAGATTGTCCAACCTGCACTTGCAAAAGTGATAAAACTCATTCCGCGATGCAATTTTTATCCTTGCTCATGTTGGAAATAAATGATAAACAATTTATAAATAAAAGTGCCAAATAATTAAACATGTATATACCATGCATAAATATGTAGTCCAGTCGTATAACTATAAATTGCAATCAACAGTGTGCTATTTGTAAATCTACACAGTACAAATAAATGCACGCCAACTGCATATTGATTTTACATGGATGACTATCAAAGGGGGACAGTACCTTTGGCATGTAAAAATCTGTTATCTCACCATATTTCTCAAAATGACTGTGCGAGGGAAAAAATAAATAGTGTTAGAGTAATGCATCTATTTCCTAATTATCATGAAATATCGATTCTGCAAAAAAAAAAGCATTTAATGAAGTACTGATTGTGCATGAAATACTGATTCTACATGATAAGAAAAAATGTAAGAAAAACAGGCCTAACCACAACTGAAATGGCAATAAAGATAATTAAAAAAAAAGATTCTCTTGCTATTTTTTTTTAGTTTTTACCTGTACCAAACAATAAGGTTATATCCTTCTAGACAGAACCAAATTAACTACACTAATTTTTAAAATACTTCCCTTTAGACTATGTTAAAGGTACTATTTGTATTTACAAAAAAAAAAAAGGTACTATTTGTAACATAATCAGTATCATCTCAATAATCCCTGTTTGCTCTTTAATCATGATGGTGCGCAAATGTCCGCCACAAGATATGAGATGCTTCAATTGATAGGCCATTTATATGTAATTACAAATAACGGGTACTGATGTAATATCATTAGCACGCGCAGTCAAAGTATCACTACTTTCACATTCAAAAAACAATTCTGCACCCAAAAAGGGAAAAAATGTGAGTTAGAACTTTTAATATTCTAACAACCACTTCGTAGTTGAAGTTGAATGTGGTAATATTAAAAGACCATTCATTACCTTAATTGCATAGTATAAATAATTATATACAAAATTAACACATATATAAGTATATATTTAATATATTGTATTTATTGTCAATAATAATTCAACTTTATCTACAATAATTTGGTGAAGAATATGAAAAGTCAACTACTCACAAGGTTGGAAACAACTAATCTTAAATAGCATTAAAATAATGATATATTGCGAAACACTGAATAATCATTCCTTTTAATTGAGTAATTAATAGTAATATGTAATTTTTTTTTGCAAGACACAAATATAATATTATTAGAAATTACAGCTGATTAAATGATATACTTAATATTTAATGTTTAATAACATGTTACATCATACTTGACATTTTGAAGTTATTAATGTTTACAATGACTTATTGATTAAATATAAGATAAAATTGAATGCAGAATTTTTTTTTTATATAAAATCGAATAATGTTATAAAAAAATTTTAAATTTCATATACATTAAATTACATTAAAAATATTTATTAGGGGTTGAAGTGATAAAATTTTAATTAAAAGTCTCCCTCACGTGATTTGGTATAATTGCTGACTCTTGAATTGATATTAATTTCCTTTTTTTCTTGTACTTATTCACTCACCATCCTTTGAATCTTTATAAATTATTTCAACCAAAAAAATTAAGTATTTTTATTATATTCCACAAGCTACAATATTAATTTTTCGTTTAATAATTTTAGGTATATATTATATGTCATTTAAGAGAATATGACATTAATAATAGAGCTATAACAACCTCATACAAATTATGATATATTGCAAAGCAAAGCATACTCCAGAGACAAATATACTGCAAAACTTTATCCAATCATTAACAATTGTCTAACAGCACCGCCGAATACAAAGGCACCAATTTAAACATAGTTCATAAACAATATTCGAAAAATAAGATTTGCATAACTCAAGGATGTTGTCAACGAAAATCTTAACAGTCTAAAAAATGAAATTAGACAGCAAGCATTCTATAAAATAAATTCAGTTCATAATTTGCCTTGCAATATTCACATGTAATCCTATTATCATCATTATCTTCATCCTTTTCCCATGGTGACTGTCTAATTGAAACTTTTTGCATTCTGCATGTTTTGAAATGGCAGAAAGTAAGTGATGTTTTGGAACCACTTCTTTATGCACCTACAAGCCTTGGACAAGGGAAAAAATCTGAATTTTTGTCGGCTGTGGTTGGTTAAGCTGTAAAAGAAATCAAGAACTTCATCTTGCTATGAAGCCCTGAATGGTACAATGGTGAAGGTATAAACATGAAGGTATAAAAGTGAAGAAAATGCAGGCCTTTTACTTGAGAAATCTCTGAAATAAAAAAGGACTCTCTTGCTATTTTTTGTTGTTTTTATGTAAGAACTTGCACCGTTAATTAAGGAAATTAATTAATCAATTATGTGAAATTAAGAAATAATTTTGTAATTAACCCTAATAATTATTATGAGGCTTTAATAATTATAATAAGTGAGTAATAATGTTGAAAGTCACTTTTCCGACGAAAAGCGCAGATACCGGTTCCGCTAGTCGGTATAAATGCGTACCGAAAAAGTATCCCAGAAAATTATAATAAGTGCATGATAATTCCTAGAATAATATATAGGACTTGTAAAATGAGTTTCAAGTTAAACTAATGAGAAATGGTGCCAGAAAATGATACTAGCTATGAAAAGCGCGTACCGGAAAGGTGCTACAAAAAATATAAGAAAAATATGATAATTCTTGTAAAATTGAGTAGGTTCAGAATCTCAAGTTTGAGATTAACACAATAAGCTTAGCTATTAGCGCTAATACTGTGTGTTTAATTTTAAGTGAGCTATATATATGACTTTTGGCCTAAAATCGTAGGCATTCTTTTGCTTCTACGTGAGTGAGGCTGATCAGTGTGTGTATACATTGTTCCATTGAGTCTCTTCACCATTCCTTAACCTTCTTCCTCTTGAAACTTCACCAAAGTGATCTCCTTTGTTCTATGTTCCTTCACCTTTTTGGTAGAGTGTTGTGAGGGCAAGCCTTGGGTGGGTGAAAGGTCCTTGTTTTCTGAATTTAGGCTGCTGTGTGAGTGGTTTTGTAGGCTGAGTTGATGTTCATCCTTGGTGAGAGCCTTTCCCTTGTCTTTGGAGGCTTCAAGGAGCCATCTTTGAGTAGAAAGGACCTAGGTTTGTTGTATTTTCGTATCTTGGAAAAGTCAGAACCTTGGAGCTGTCTTTGGAGCTCCAAGTTACCTCATTTTTGGAGTTTTGAAGCCTTGGAGGTATATATGACCACCTCTTTGTCATTTTGGAGTTTTAAGCTTGTTTAATCGGTTAATAAGTGAAACTTTAACCATTTAAGTAAAGAAATGTGTTTTTGGGTTCATAACATGTTGGTAGTTATCTGTTTAGGGAGTCATTGGACTCCCAATCGCTTTTGGATCCTTGAACTTGGCATTATGCAGCAGTTGGCTCGAATTTCTGCATTCTGTTGGAGAAGTATTCGAATACTTTTCGTGTAGTATTCGAATACTTGTCCTTGGTAATCGAATACTCCTTGCAGGAGTATTGGAATACTTTTCTGGGAAGAAAAGTATTCAGATACCTTTGAAGAAGTATTCGAATACTGGAAAGTATTCGAATACAGTGAGGTTTGGTATTCGGATACTGTGGTATTCAGATACTGGGGGAAAAAGTATTCGGATACCTTGTGGTATGCGAATACTTAAATAAAAGTAATCAAATACTTTCTGGAGAGCTAGAGTATTCGAATACTACTCGTGGAGTATTCGAATACTTCCTGCAGAAATAGCATGTAATGAGTTAAAATGAGTAAGAAAGACTTAATCACTTAATGTAATATGAGCTATGATTATTGATGATTAATTTGGTATGAACAGATTGTGATTGTGCTGTTTGTGGGCCTTGAGCTTGTGTGGACTCTTGGTTTGGATAGCTAGCTTATAAGGTAAGCTTTCGTGTCCTCGATTTAGCCATTGTTTGTTTCACCATGTCCCATGGGGGAATGGTTATATGCATGATGTGTTTTCATGTACTGTTTTATTGAAATGCTATGGAGCTGTTAAGTGCAATTGTTGTATGATATTTATGTGGTGTTTGCCTTAAAGGGAAGCCATGGGGTGGTCCTTTGGGGTGGGTACAACATGGGCTGGTACTGTGTGGGTAATAGACGTATTCCTGCACTTCTCTGATGTGTTATAACACACATGACATGAATATCTGTTGCATTGCACTGATTTTGGAACTGGTATTGAAATACTGCTTTTGAAACTTATATTGCACATGTAAGTGAGCTTGGGGTGGAAGATCTTTGAGGATCCCTTGTTTTACTGAGATTTCTTGTTTAGAGATCTCACCCCATGTTTGGGGAATGCTTATTTCAGGTTCAGGTAGTATTGGGATTGATGCCTCTGGCGGCAAGAGGCCAGAGCTTAGTTGATGATGATTGCTGTTATATTTATTCTGGCATGACTGGATTGGATGTTGTTTATGTTTTCTGTCATTTATGGTTATTGAGTTGAGACTTATGTTGGGCTTTGTTGCCTTATTTGAGTGAGCATGGGAGTTGTCCATGCCATTATGTTGTTAGCACTTTTAGCTTGAGTTGTATAAACTACTAGTTGGTCCGGTCTACGTGTTGTAGTTCCGTGACTAGAGACATATATCTGTTAGTTCTATTAATGAGGTATTTCAGTTAGCTGTCTTTTGCAATTTACATACAGACATGGTTTTATTTAAATGATTAATTAAGCAAGTTGGTAATGATAATGACGTCATAAATGAAAAGAAAAAGATATTCCGCATTTTTAATTAAACGCAGCTTAATACGATGATATGATAACATTATCGGACATATACGGGGTGTTACATTTTATGGTATCAGAGCAATGGTTCGAAGGAAAAGCCTGTATGTATTGCAATAACTTAAGATGTTTGGTTGTGTCTGTCTTGTGTGTTTACTCCGTTGGGTTTTATTATGATGATGCATATGTGATCACATTGCGTGGGCCTGATCAACTCATAAATTGTGTAACTTGTGCAAAGTCATGGTAGGATCCAGGAGAACACGAGAGACTGTTGAGGGTCAACCCGACCCAATCGTGACTGCATTGGCTGAGATGCAGGAGGCCACTAGACTGGACAACGTGGCAATGATGGACGCTGTTAGGGAAGCGAACCGGAAGGCCACGGAGGATAATCTTGAGGCGAACCGTTTGGCGAACATGACTATGATGAGGGTCATGTTGGAGGAGATGAGAGCTGGTTCTGCTGTTGGTCGGTTCCCACCGCCACCACCGCCTCCACCTCCACCCAGTCTACAAGATGAGAGCCAGAGCCATGCTGAGGGCACTGGTCACTTTACTGGGGTGATGGAACCCTTTGTGGTGCCTGCGGAGGATAGAGATGTGATTGATCGCCGGCTGAATGCTTTCCGTAAGCATAAGTCACCTTCCTTTGATGGGTCTTATGATCCTATTGTTGCGGCGAGATGGCTACAGGCGCTAGATAAGATCTTCCGGGTCATGCAGTGTACCGACTCGCAGAAGCTGATGTTCGCTACCTACATGTTGGAGGGCGATGCCCATGAGTGGTGGATGAACACCTCTCATGCGTTTGAGATGCAGGGTCATATTATGACATGGCCATTCTTTGAGGACTGCTTTTTGGGCAGATACTTTCCCTATGGTGCGCAGGAGATGAAGCAAGGGGAATTGTTCTATGATGCACGGACACTGACACGGGACACGAGACACGACACGCCGACACGTTAATTCTAAAAAATGGCATATTTCGACACGTTGGGACACGTTTTGATATTAAATAATATTTTTAATATATATAATATAATTTATATTTAATAGATATAACAGTCTATAATAAGTTATATAACCAATCAAATATTCAAATTTCATAACATAAATATAAACAAAAAATAATTTTTCGTATCTTGTTAATTTTTCATGTCAAATTTCATAACAGAAAAAAATTAATTTATAAATAATTTTTTTATTTTTACTTAATAAAATAAAATTAAGAGTAAAAAAAAAAAAATGTGTCCGAGCGTGTCCCAGCATTGACGACGTGTCGGAAAAAGTTGACTGCGTGTTGGAACATGTCGGAGAGTTGACCACGTGTCCTAAAATGTCGACCGTGTGTCGGACGCGTGTCAGAGCGTGTCAATGTCGGACACATGTCCGACACGCACAATTTCAAAAACAAAGCGTATCCGTGCTTTGTAGCAATTGTTTGCCCACTAAAGAATCCTAAACTATTTTCACACCTATGAATTTTTAAATTTTGAATTTGAAAAGTTTCTAAAAGAGAAAAATATTGAAATTGTTTTCAAGTGTGAACAGAGATTGAAGGAGAGAGCTACAAATCATTAAACTTTCCAAATAATAATTTTACTTTGTATATATTAAGATTTGTGCTGAACAAGGGGCACGAATCCTGAAAGGTGCATTTAGGTATGGCATGACAATCGGTATGGCGCAATACAAAATATGTTGATTTCGTATTGGGTTTAGCGTGTGCCATTTTAGTAGTTATAACTATGTATTACGGGTAATATATAATTATAATATTAAAGTTATGTATTTTTCACTTTTCACTTTAATATTATAATTATATACTTCCCGTAATATATATTTACAATATTTGCTTTTTCTGTAGTCAATGTAGATAAGAGCCCAAAACGATATCGTTTTGAAACGAAAAATTAAAATATTGTGTAATTATAATTTATTTCAGGGTTATAATAATTTTTCTCATTATAATTTTTTAATCTTTCAACCTAAAATGACGTCGTTTTGCCAGTAAATATAAATAACTTATCTACATTCACCGTAGAAATATTAAAGCCATGTTTATTACTGCTAAAAGGATACAACTTTGTATGATTTAAAAGGATAAAACTTTTTGCCTTTCATATTAGCGAGTTTCAAGCTTGGTGGTCGTTGAAAACGATATTTAAAGGAAAGAAAACGATATTTAATAAATTTCTAATAATTAAAACCCTCTGGATATACATAATTACAATTTGTTAAATAATAAGAAGGGTTTATCATCTATCATTTAACATGACCACAAAAATTTTCCTACACACACAACATTTTGTGGGGCCCGCAGCAAAAAAAAAAAAAAAACTTCGGCACGCAAAACGAATCTCTATAACATAACACAATCACTTTTCCTACAACATAACTCTTATTAAACCCTAATAAGAATATATGTAAATTCCCAAAAGTAGAATATGCACATAATGTTGTGGTAAAAAAAATGACAGCAACTCTTTTTTTGGGTAAAAAGATGACAGCAACTTAAATACAGAAGATTGCACATGGGAGACAAAATATAGATTATTAATGAGTAAAAGTATTTTTTAAAAATATTAATTTTCGTCAATTAACAGTTATAATTTATTGTGAATTATTAATTTATTAATAAATTTGATTCAATAAATTATAATTGTTGATTGATGAAAATCAACGATTGAGATTTAAAATAACACAAATTATATCTTTTAAAAAGACAAATATTTTTTCCTTAATTGATTGATGGATTCATAAATTAAATGTTGCTTACTGAGTTTGAATAAAAATATTATTTTAATAGCTTTATAAAAGAAGCATTTTTCAATAAAACATGCATCACTGCTTTACACATCTTCATATTTGGTGTATAACAAATATTTGTTTGGCTTGGAATGTTAAAATGGATCAAAGTCAAACGTGGGTTGAAATAATAAAAAGCAAGTTAAAAATTATTTTAGCCTAATTTAACTTGATCTTATTCTGACTTTAATTTGGTGCGTGAGACACGTTAATATGATGGTCTAATGCTTAATTATTTTATTAGAGTTCTATTAATATAGGAAAAACTTCACTCTCTTAGTTTATGTATAAATCATTTAGCACCTGTAGTTTAAAAATTATCTGTTATATACATTGTGGCTGCACTATATGTTATCTAACCTTCCTAATGACTAAAATACCTTCATAATATAAAATATAAAAAATATCCTTAATAAACAAAATATTAAATTAAAAATAAAATATCAAAATGATCCCTAATTAAAATTAAAACTCTAATACCCTTTCTCTATTCTAATTTTGCATAAGCAGCCGTACATGCAAGGGGTAGAATAAACAGACAAGCATGCTTAACATTTAAACGGGGGATTGGCCTGGTTTTTCTTGGGCATAGTGGGGTGGCTTAACATTTAAATATTCTTATTAATATTATTGTTTAGTAATAAATGCATTGACACTCTGCGAAAAGTAAAACACAAGACAGAAAATAAAAATATGAAAAGGTGCACACAATTAATTAGAGTACATGTATAATTAGGGCGCACCTGAACATTCAAGAAATAAATGGACTTAATTATGTAATATTATTTAAGTTGTATCTTTTGGAGCTGTATCTGACACGTCCATAAACTTTACAACAGAAAAACCAAAATAAAATATAGGTGGATGATAATATATATATATAAAGAATTAATTCAACCTAAAAGTTTAAGTTATTGGATGAGGTTATTTATTGATTTTATATTTTTCTAACACACTCATCACATGAGAGTCCACTGAACTTGAAAGGTAAATAATGCACAAGCTCATCTATTTGTGTTAAGAAACTTCACAATACTTAATTATTTATTAATTAAATAGAAGACAGTGATGATCAAACTCGTAACATTAAGACTCTAATATCATCTAAAGAACTAATTCAACCTAAAAATTTAAATTATTGAATGACGCTACATTATTAATTTTATATTTTCTAACAATATAGATAATGTCTACCTAAATAACATAACTTTCTGATGGAGTAATGGCTTAGAGTAATATCTAACACCAGGTCATGTATGTTCCTTTATGATGCAGTGGAAGTTCCTTCTGGATGTTACTTTGGTCATAGATATGCTGTTACTTTGATCATAGACCGGAAAGCACGGACAGACTCCAAATTAGAAAATTTGGGTGTCAGATCTTCGACACGCGGTCAATTTTTCAACATGTTTCGACACGCGGTCAATTTTTTTCAATATGTGATCAAAGCTCGGACACTTTTTTTTTAAATCTTAATTTTATTTTATTAACTAAATATAAAAGAAATAATTTATAAATTAATTTTTTTCTGTTATGAAATTTGATACGAAAAATTAACAAAGTACGAAAAATTATTTATATTTATATTTATGTTATAAAATTTAAATATTTGATTAGTTATGTAACTTATTATGAACTCTTATATGTATTAAATATAAATTAGATTATATATATTAAATTTTTTATTTAATATCAAAACATGTCCCAACGTATCAAAATATGACATTTTTTAAAATTGATGTGTCAGCGTGTTGTGTTGTATCGTGTCCCGTATCCCATATCCGTGTCCGTGCATCATAAGTAATAGATATACAAGAATCTTCACAAATATTGTATTTTCTGGTGTAAGCTTTGAGCAAATTGCAGAGATTTTTGGCCCAAAATACTCAACCAATCAGACAATGCTTCGTTGTAAGTGTCTTTGAATATAACCATCCTGTCCAAGATGAAGATAACCAACCTTGGAGCCATTCGTTGAGTAGCAAAGTTGATAATGTTTAATAAAATATAGATAAAATATATTGATTTTATTTTAATTAAGGATATTTTTAAAATTCATCTTTAACTTAGTGTTTTGTTTGCTAGAGGTGTTTTTGATATTTTATATATGAGGATATTTTAGTCATTCAGGAGATTAAATGACACATGGTGAATTATATTTAAGTAAAGTTTTCCTTAAATATATAAATTATATGATAAGTTAATGATACATTTACTTTTTAAAATGTAAATTAATATTTGTAATTTTGTATAAATTTGTACAAGGACCGTAATTCACGTGAAATTAAAAAAGAAAAATTAGAGTACGTTTGTCGTATGGCATTTGTATTTACTTTCTCCTCTTTAATTTGTGCTGAACAAGCGGCACGAATCACGAAATGTGCATTGAGACATGGCATCATGTGTTCATGACAATGGGCATGGCCCAATACAAATATGTTGATTTCGTATTTGCGAGTTTGTGGTCGTTGAGTGTTTTGAAAACGATATTTTAAAGGAAAGAAAACGAGGATTAATGTGTTAGGTGTCCACATTACGCTTTGCCAGTTGCCAACTAAAGAGTAGAGAGCTACACGGTTGCAGGCCCACGCCAAAAAACAAAATAGATCATATCATCGAACCTCGCCCACACGCAATCTATTTTCTCCTGTGTTATGCATATTCTTCTTCTCACCACACGTTTAATTTTGTGCGGTATAGTTAAATAATTAAATATACTGTGTTTTTAATTTATCAAAATTTAGAAATGAATATAAATTTGGGGAGAGATTTTTTAAATTCAGTTTAAGAATAAAAAGAAGGAAAAATTTCAAAAATCCTCCTATCACTTTTTTCATAATCATTTTTTTCCTTTCCAAAATTTTAATTCATTTATCTTCTGACTTAAACTTTTTTTTATCATTTACTCGCTAAGTGAAGGGGTAAGTGATAAAGAAACTCAAGTCAATAGGGTAAATGATAAAAAAATCTAAATAAAAATATAAATGATTTAAAAATTTTATGAGGGGGCAAGTGATAATTACGAAAACTCGTAAGGATTTTTTTGAAGTTTTTCCTAAAAAGAATTGCTCCTCGTCTTAATATTTCATTTTCTTGAATTTGACATTATAATTTATTACGAATTAATAGTTAATTAATAAATATAATTTAATAAATTATAACATTCAAATATATAAAAATCAATCTTTAATGATATTTTCCTAATAGATTAATTTATTTATTTTTTAAAAATATTTTTTTAAATTTTAGTTATTTTATAAATAAATTAATTTAATTCTATTTTTATTATTTAAGAAAAAAAAATCCCTATTTTTTTGAATATTATATATCAATTCATCAACGTGCTTAAGAATTAGTTGATCCATGCTTGATGGTAAAAGTAATATAAAATCAAGGATTATCATTTAATTAAAAGTCTGTCAATTTTTAATCACACCGTGGCCTTTTTCTTTTTTTTTAAATCGTGGTAACAATTTTAGTAACAAAACACGAAGGAGGTCTTAAGTTCGAGTGCTTGCCGCTACGCCAGTGTTCAAAATTTGTTAAGGGAAAAAAATTTTGCCCTTAATTTGATAATCAATAGAAAAAAGAAAAATATAATTTAGAAGGTCAAAGTAAATTGCTATTTTGTTTTAGGAGAAAGTACTTCTCATGTAATTGCAGAAGGGAAAATTTACAATAACACAGGATACGCGTCCGAATCCTGGATTTTTTTAGTTTTTTTTTGTTTTGATAGGATCCGCACGTGTATCCTAGTGTTTAAAATTTACTACAACTTTTCTCATCAGCGCAACATGAGAACCGACGGACCCTTTGTTTTATAACCTGTTGATTTTTTGGTTTGTAGTGGAGTTTGAGAAACTTCCTTTTGAAGCGATTAAAGATTTTACTTGATTCGGTTTCGATTTCAGATGTCTATATTCATACTTTCACTCCAGCGTGCTCCACTTTCCCATTCATTTCTGAAGGCTCATTGATAATCAATCACAGGGAAAGCGAGCCCACAAGCAAAAGCAGAAGCAGAAGAAAACATTTTAAACATCCATCTCTTTCTCTTTCTCTCCTTACTAATCTCATTTATTATAATAATATCAAATCAATAACTCTTCCTTTTTTTTTTTTTATTGCCCTTGATCAAGTTACCTAAACCCACTAACCTTACCGTCTCTTAATTTGTTTAATCTCTATTTGCACACCCACATGCTTCTCCCAAAACTCTTCCACCAACCCTTTTGAGTTTTGACCCTGTTTCCACCGATTCCGTTCCTTCTCTCTCTCTCTTTATTTTTATTCTTAAAATATTTATAAAAAAAAACTATGAATATGTCAATAGCTGAGGTTGTCATCAATATTATTCCAGCTTGTCCTGAGCTAGATTCTTGCTGAACATGGATTTGTCCTTCTCCTACCACTATTTGTGTTAAAGTTTCTCTCAGAATAACAAAAGGGGTACTTTAGATTTGTCTTCTGCTCTCTCGCTTTGTTCATACTATTACAGGTGCCATCTTCCTCCGTCTTTGTTTTTCCTCTATTTCTGTGTTTGACTTTCTGTGTTTTTTGTGTCTGATAAGTAGAAGCTCATAACTTTCTTTTCCTGCTTGTACCAAAGATCTTCCTAGGATTAAATTTGCTTCATAAAAAAAGGTTCTTCCTTTCCTTTCTAGATGCCATAATGATGGATTGGAGAAAACTTGGTTTGTTTATCTGTGCTTTTTCTATCCTGCCCTTGGGATGTTTTTGTGCCACCTTTGTTCCAGTGGATAATTATCTTATAAACTGTGGAGCTTCTGCAAATACTCTAGTAGGTAACCGCAATTTCACAGCAGATAATTTATCTAAGAATCTCCTTTCCACCCCACAAGATATTCTTGCAAATACCTCCTTAAAATCAATTCCTTCTTCCCCTGATGATTCATCTCTCTATCAAACGGCAAGAATCTTCAGTGGATCCTCAAAGTACACTTTTCCAATTAAGCAAAAGGGGAGACACTGGATCCGTCTTTATTTTTTTCCATTCACTTATCAGCAATACAATTTGAGTGCTGCAAATTTCTCTGTTTCCACCCAAAACATTTTCCTTCTCAGCAGTAATTTAACTGTGCAGAAAAATACTGTCATGAAGGAATACTCTGTCAGGGTGACCTCAGACACCCTTGTGATCACCTTTACCCCTTCAAACAATTCCCTTGCCTTTGTAAATGCCATTGAAGTTGTGTCTATACCTGATGAGCTCATTGCTGATGATGCTCTCACCCTAAATCCATTAGCAAAGTACTCTGGGTTGGTAACACAGGCATTGGAGACAGTTTGGAGGATTAACATGGGTGGTCCAACTGTCTCCTCTGGAAATGACACCCTTCATCGAACTTGGGTTCCGGATCAAAGGTTCATTATACAACCTAACCTTGCCTCTGATGTTTCGAATATTGGTGCTGTTCATTATCAAGCTGGTGGGGCAACAGAAAACACTGCTCCATCTAATGTTTATGGTACTGTCGCGGAGATGAACACAAGCGGTGATCCCCGTAGTAATTTCAATATGACATGGCAGTTTGATGTGGATCCTGGATTTCAGTACCTTGTTCGAGCTCACTTCTGTGATATAGTCAGTCCGAGTCTCAACGAACTCTACTTCAACGTTTATATTGACTCCTTGTTGGCTGCCAAGGATGTTGATCCGAGTAATATAAATATTAATGTTTTGGCTGTTCCATTTTATAGGGATTTTGTTACATCCTTGGCTGTCAGAAATAAACTTGTCATAAGTATTGGCCCTTCTACTCTAAATCCGGACTCTCCTAATGCCATTTTGAATGGGCTGGAGATCATGAAAATGAACAATTCTATGGGCAGTCTCAGTGCAGGAACAGGATCTGTGGCTATTACTTCTGGTTCGAGTTCTAAGAAAGTTGGCATGATAGTGGGTGTGAGTGTTGGGGCATTTAGTGCAGTGGTCTTGGCTGGAGTTTTCGTTGTTCTATGCCAGAAAAGAAGACGGTTGGCACGACAAAGGCAGTCAAAGACATGGGTTCCTTTATCCATCAATGATGGAACTTCCCATACCATGGGAAGTAAATATTCTAATGGCACAACAATAAGTGCTACTTCGAACTTTGAGTACCGTGTCCCTTTTTTGGCAGTTCAGGAGGCTACAAACAATTTTGATGAGAATTGGGTTATTGGGATAGGTGGTTTTGGGAAAGTATACAAGGGAGAATTAAGTGATGGCACAAAAGTAGCGGTTAAGAGGGGGAATCCACGGTCCCAGCAGGGGCTTGCAGAATTCCGAACTGAAATTGAAATGCTGTCTCAATTCCGGCATCGCCATCTGGTGTCATTGATTGGGTATTGTGATGAAAAGAATGAAATGATCTTGATATATGAATATATGGAGAAGGGAACTCTCAAAAGTCATCTTTACGGTTCTGGCCTTCCTAGCATAAGTTGGAAAGAGAGACTTGAGATATGCATTGGATCTGCAAGAGGACTTCATTACCTTCACACTGGCTATGCTAAAGCAGTTATTCACCGTGATGTGAAGTCTGCAAATATCCTTCTTGATGAGAACCTAATGGCTAAAGTTGCTGATTTTGGATTATCGAAGACAGGGCCTGAAATTGATCAGACACATGTGAGCACAGCTGTCAAAGGGAGTTTTGGGTACCTTGATCCAGAGTATTTCAGGAGGCAACAACTAACAGAAAAGTCAGATGTGTATTCTTTTGGGGTAGTTCTGTTTGAAGTTCTTTGTGCAAGACCCGTCATCGATCCATCCCTTCCTAGGGAAATGGTAAACTTGGCAGAATGGGCAATGAAGTGGCAGAAAAAAGGACAGTTGGAGCAAATCATAGACCCAACACTTGCAGGCAAAATCAGACCAGATTCTCTTAGAAAGTTTGGAGAAACTGCTGAAAAATGCTTGGCTGACTTTGGTGTTGATAGGCCTTCTATGGGAGATGTCTTGTGGAATTTGGAGTATGCTCTCCAACTTCAAGAGGCAGTGGTTCAAGGTGACCCTGAAGAAAACAGTACCAATATGATTGAACTCTCTCCACAGGTCAACAATTTCAACCATGATGCAAGTGCTTCTGCTGTACATTTTGAAGCTTCAAATGTGGATGATCTGTCTGGAGTTTCTATGAGTAGGGTGTTCTCACAGTTGGTGAAGTCTGAGGGTAGATGACTTTGATATCCTATATTTTAAATTCTGTATTACAGTACTCTTCCTTTATGGTTTTTGTTGTTTGTCTTCTGATCAGTAGTTCTCTGCTTCTACACAGAAGATTAAGGAATTTCATAGATATGTAAAGAAAGATAGAGTCAATGAACTTGTTTGCTTAGTTGGTAATCAAAGAATCTCCTTGTTAAATCTCTGGCTTGTTGGTTTTGAATTGGATATCTTGGGAATTGATTGTAAGTGGTGCTTCTATTTAGGCGTACCTTATCAGCCAGGGAATTTGGCAAACTTCTCCAATCATTGAGAACTTGCAGCACCTTTGAAATAGTCATGTGGCTATTTTCTATAGCCTTTTTGTTTCTGTTTTCATTATTGAAGCATATTTTACTGTGTAAGGTTAAGGAGGCACTTTGGAGAGAAGGGTCGTTTACATATTTCATTTTGTTCCTTTTGACCCTCAAACTATGTTGCTGTGCAGTGTGTTGTTTGACTTTTAACTCTGTTCAATTTGAGACACTTACGATGTGCTTGATTGGGAAAATGGGAGCAACAGATTTGGAGGAGTGAATTTGGTAATTTATATGGTCATGATTTTCTCAATTTTGCCATTCATTCATTCCATTTTCCCTACTATCATGTACTAATTATATCTAGTCTTCGCTAATTATTGTCTCACACTGAGTGAGATGTGTGAATAGTTGAGAATATAAAAGATAAAATGATACGTTTGAATGGAAGAAAGAACTTGAAAAAGGAAATGGTCCAAAACATTTTAACCCTGAAATGAATTGATTTAATTAATAAGCTAATTATTGTTAATCAATATTTTTCATTCAATTTCATGGTTAACTGTAGATAAATTATGACTTAAATTAGTTTAATGCATGATTAAATTTCTTGCATAATCCAAAATGCAATTTTAAAAACAAGCCGACGTTTCGGGTCATTCTTCCATATTTTCCAAAAATTTGACGGTATGAAAGAGAAGTAATTTAATAATTACATTTAGGACAAGATATCCGCCTAGGGCCCCCTTGTTCAGTGATTTTTTTTTGTAGGACCAGATTTTGGAATTTAAGTGAAAGTGTAACATATATGAGTAAAGAAGTCTCACATACACATTAATCAACTCGTAAAAGATTCTTTCAGCTTAATTAGTGGTCTCGAGTTCGAATTCTTGCGACACAGTTATATTAAAATTTAATAGAGAGTTTTGTCACCTATGTGATTTGACTTAAATTGGATTAATGAAGTTATCAATGAACTGATAGATAATATCCACACACAAAAAAGAAATCTCACATAAAAATGAATAGATAAAATGAAGCTCATATGAGATAAAAAGAATCGTAATCTCAATATCTTATGATTTTGAATTGAAGTGTGATGTTAAATCACTGGTATGAATGTATGATTCTTCTGTAAACCCGTTGATATGCAGATTTCCGATAAAGTCAAATAACTTGCCATGGAACATGTGATACATGTAACAGAGTAACCAAGAAGTTTCTGAAGTTTCAACCTCTAGAGAAATGATAGTGACGATGAGTATTATTTCAGGTTATAGTCAATGAACTAAAAGAATGCATGAACTATTCTTTTACTTACCCACGATCAAAACCAAAATATAAATTGAAAAAAAAATGGTATTTCTGTTGGCTATATTTTGTTGGTATCTTATCTTTTGGATTATTTTGTTACGCAATGCTCAAGAACTAATGCCCATCCCTATTATCATGAAAAATATTAGTCTTTTTTGTTGTTTTCAAAAGTGGTATTAAGAAATTCCTTGACTTGATGAAGCCATTCGATAATGCCTAGCCCAATTTACACTTACCTTTGCCACCACTTCCATTATCTTCTACCCTTCCTTTTCACCTACTTCCGACGCCACCAGCAACAATAATCCCACTATAAGAGTGCATGGATAAAAAAAATGGGTGTCATTATTTAGGAATGCCATTTTCGTTGAAATTTTTTACTAGGATGTGCTTGATGAATTGTTACCGAGGGGCATGAGACCTGTTATGTATGATGCATAATGAATTTATCCAAGTGAAATAATAATTCGTGTGTTTGGGATAATAGAGGTAAAGGAAAAGAAATTAATAAAATAAGAGTATGTTTAGTGTTGTTTTTTTAGTTAACAGATATTTTTAAGTAAAAATTAAAAAAAAATTAAAAAATTAAATTAATTTTTTTTGGTAATATATAAAATGTATTCAAACTAAAAATAAATTATTTAGTAAAATAATTTTCGTGAACTCTATTTATAATTAAAATCCTAAGAAGGGATGCTTGTAAAAATGTCGGGCTATAGAAATTGGATCCATCTAATTCTCTTCTTCTCTACATACCAAACAACAAAAGAACCATTTTCTTTCCTTTCCACTTAAATTTTGTTTCCACTTAAATTTCGCATATCAGGTTGACCATTATAGTGGTGGTTAAACGAGTATCTCAACCAATGTTATTAAAATCGGCCTGGTCATTGACCCGGTCGAGGTACTGGGTCACTAGTTTAACCAGTGGGTCACTGGTTCAACCGCATGACCCGGTAATTATATGCAATTTTAGAATTTATATTAAAAAATTATAAACATACTCAAATATCTAAAAAAAATGATAAAAATTTCAAATATTTTAATATAAAAATAATAAATGACATATTCTTATCCAATAAAAGATCAAACAAAAATATAATGATCGTCATACGAGACTTTAGGTTAAGAAAACGACATCTCTAACTATAAATCAAATCAAAATTTTCTGCATAGTGCATAATTGAGATAATATTAGTGTTGTAGGTACATAGCTTATGTAAGTCAATAAGCAAAAAATATTCAAATATGTCCATTATGATTTATTTTTTTGAAAAAAAAAATTAGATTTTTTTTTTTGAGACCGGGCCAGGTCACCGGTTAAAATCGGCCGGGTCGCACCGGTTCTAATGCATAACCAGTCCGTCGCTTCAACCGGACCGATTATATGACCGGTTTACCGGTTCCCGGGTTGACCCGGCCGGGTCAGTTCGGATTTCATAACACTGATCCCAACCCTATCTGCCTTATCCTATTTTTGAAAATGGGTTGAAAATTTCAACCTTTCTCAATTCGCCGCACCCCATCCCGCCAACATATTAGAAATTAATTTTTTTTAAAAATTATATTTCTCGTAGAAGTAAATGGTATAAAATGAAGATAAAAGAGCCGTAAAAGATGTCATTAATTAATATTTAAAAAAATAATAAAAATCAACCCAACGGATCAACCCACCATTTTAACTCGCTCTTAAGCCAAGCAAATTCAAACAAATTAATGGATTTGGAAGCTCAACCTATAATGGTGGGTTAAACAGGCTAACCTGATGGATTAAATTTATTTTGTCATTTCTAATGAAAAGCCCTATAATAGTATAGTTTTGAGAAAAATAATAGTTACTATTTTGTGAAAAAGAGAAATGTAGTAATAGAATTAAACCCAATTATATTGTTTCATTATTTATATTTACGGTGAAGTACTATTAGAAGAATCTGTAGAGAACCTGTTATTATAATATTGTTTTGGTCAATAAACATTAATTGTATTACCTTAATTCTTTATTGAAGCTTATGGTATGTAATAATTTAAGATTTGGTTTGTTTTAAAACATTTGAATTAGATAAAGACGTTTTTGAAGATTTTGAAATAAAAGGTGAAGATTAAAAATTACTTTTCCTATGTTAGTCTATAACAAATGACAAGTAGAAGTAGACAAGTAGGTAGGGGAGGGTAATCTGATTAGGGACTAAGGCACATCAGAATCAACTCACTTGTTACAAGACCTTCTTGTTCTCCTCAACGGTTAAACAATTATGAATTATCCTTATCCTAATCTTTTTACCCAACTTGTCACCATGTGCCTCCGCCAACTTGTACAACGGAAATTCCAAAGCTGATAGGTCTGTTATGAATTATATCGTTTTCATCGTTCTCTTCCCCAGTCAACACCGAAAAGAAAAAAATTTCCATTCATCTTATGAATTTATTTTTTAAAAAAATAAAAAATCATAAGTTTAGGGTGAGGGATTCACTTTTATACTTCAATATGAGTGGATTATTTGATATCAGTGTCTAATTAAAAAGTTTGACATCAAATTTTAATTATTAATTTCATGAATCTAATTATTATAATTTGTTTGATCACATTTATTAGTTAATTATTAATTCTGAATAAATTATAATTATTAGATTGATGAAAATCAACGATTAAAATTTGATGTAAAACTTTTTAATTTCACATCAATATAAAAAAAATCCTATCACACATCCTATATATCAGGGAAGGGAAGCTCGTACATATTTGTATGAACAGAAAACTTATAGTAAACACATTCGCACGCATACGAAGCTTATAATAAATTTTATTAAAGTATCACGCATGCTCACATATTAACCTGCTCGCTGAAAGCAAGTGACAAAACATTGCTATGTTTTGCTCGATATTTTTACAAAGCATTTCTTTAACTTAAAGGAAGAAAGAGAAAATGATACAAGGATAAGATTTGAACTAGAAACTATATAGTTACATAAACCAGCAATAAATAAAGGGGCATTTTATATTTACAAATTTTTTTGTTTATAAACTCTTACAAATTATACTATCTTCATCTGAAAGAACACTAGATTTCACTATGTTCTCTCGAAATAAAATAATGTAATTTATAAAAATTTATCAAAAAAAAATTATAAACAGATCATTCTCCGTGAATAAAACCCAAGTTGGTGTAGGATTGGGTTAGAAATCATGATGAGCCACATCAACCTTGGCAGAGCACAATAGCAGCTTGTGAAAGATTGTGAAGAAGGCAGCATGAGTAACATCTTTGGCCCTCCCGAGAGTCTTATACTCATACTTGAGATTTAATCTATTTCTGGCGCAAACCACACTCTCTTTAAGTCTGCTCAAACACTTCATGGTCTTCTCAGTGACACCCATTTCCTTCCTTGAGAATTTGTAGCTCCTCAAGTACATTTGCCTGCAGTAGAGGCTGTCAACTCCACTTGGGTGATTGTTAGAGTTTACTGTCTTCACAAATTCTACATCGGATTCTGGCCACTTGTACATGTTTACATAGGTTGGCCGAACGGGAAGACATGTATCATTGACGCAGTTAGTTATGCAAACAGAGGCCATGGTTTTTGGGAAGGATTTCGGAGCATAATACACTGACTAGTTGGACTGCTTACACACAGTAATGCGTAGTACACTAAACTGAAGCTTTATATAGTCCAATTGTCTTGTTAGTCACCAAAAAAATCATAGTTTTGTTACATAAGTGTGAGGGGATGTGACATAATCAGTTTTTTAATAACCCAATGAGATATAAAATATAATATACCCTGTTGATTTGTCTTCTGAATTTTTTTTTTAACTTTAGGAATTGTCCTACCTCATACCCGTAAAAACCTATTAAGATATTATCCGCTCAAGGAATTAATAACAGATTTTTATTTGATTAAGCAACTCCAAAAAAAAGTATAGCTGTGGTATGAATTATACGTTATACGTGCCCCACTATAGATTTGGAAAGAAAGGTAATTGCCGACTAAAGGCTGCAACACTCAAGCCTTAGAAAGTGAACTCATAGCACTTTGAATTAGAGATATTCATCCAACGATTCAAATCGCGATAATCGAACCGAAAAACCAATAATTAAACAAATCGAAAACCGAAAAAAACCTCTAAATTTTAATTGGATTGGATCGGTTTTCAGATTGGTTGATGAAAACCGATCCAATATATTAATTCACTTCTATCTTCTTGGCTCATCTCTCAATCATAGCCCAAAAATTTTTAAACCCAAAATCCATTAACTGATCAACTAAATCCAGAAAAAACCTAGCACATAACAAAATTCATCTGTATAGAGTTTCATATCTCATTGTCAAAAAAAAAACTATATTATGCTTTTGTATTTCAAAAACAAAAAAAAAAAAACAAAGCCAATACATATAAAAGATGTTGTTTGCATAATAATTCTGAAACAAATTTTAGAATTTTTAAAAAGCCAAAAAAAATTGAATTGGATCGAATCGAATTTGGAAAAAAATCCAAACTGAATGATTACATTATCAAACTGAAGAAATTGGATCAAATAATTTTTACTTTCAAAATTGATCCAATCCAAATCGCGAACCCTCCTAACTTTATATCAGAAGGTCCAAAACACTTATACAACCATTAAGCCAAACAAAAAAAAAATAGTAGCCAATAAACTTTTAGAAATTAGAACATTATCTTTGAGTGTCAAAGTTCACTAAAAAGGTGGGCTTTCGCTCAGCGAATTAAGCTATCCAATAAATGGATACCCTTCCGCAAAAAAATACTTTAGGTTCACCTTACTACATTTACTAAGTTTCACTTTTTCAATTTTAAAAAAGGACTATTTTTTTTTAAGTTACTGCAAATAAGTTATCTACAATAAATTTAATATGATAACGATATCATACTGAAACGAAAATCATGATATTTTTATAATTTTAATTTATTTTAAAATTATTATAATTTTTATAATTATAATTTTTTAATTTAAAAGCGATATTATTTTCAAAGTAAATATAAATAATTTATGTGCAAAAATATTTTTCTGTTTAAAAAATATGTATTACTACAATTGGATTATCGAATGACCAAAAACATTAGACACGAGCTACCAAATATGACAAGTTACTTCCTCCGGGACACAAAAAATAAAATAAAAAATATTAAATAAATAAATAAACTTAACCAACCATCCAACGCAAAAAAATTAATTTAATGTATTTTAATTAAATAATTACGTATTTATTGCAGTTTCGGAAATAATTACGAATTTATTGCACACTGTGACGCCCCAGTGAGGCGTCTCACCCTAAGGGGAAGACGCCCCAATGGGGCGTCTTTCATCTGGTGTTGACACGTGTCATACTTTTTTCTAAAAAAATAATAATTTAATCATAAAACTTCTGAAAGCCATAACTTTTGACTCGGGTATCCAAATCAGGTAATTCTTTTTTTGATTCCACATAACTTTTTGAGATCTACGCAATGACATCTCATTTGACATCTTTTTATTCATCACAAACACAATTTTATTTCTCATTTGACCAGGATCTGAATAGAATCATATCGACATTTGAATTATAGAATGACATTACTATTTGCATTTATGTTTAGATTTGAATCATCAGGTTGTTATTTACATTTAAGTTTAGATTTGAATCATAACGTTGGTATTTGTATTTTGTAATTTTGTATAGCTGCCTTATTCATTTTTATACAACTATTCATTTGTATTCATGGTGTTTTTGTATAGCTGCCTTAAATTAGAATTAAAAATACACTATGATTTCCGCCACAAGACGACGTCATTTTAGTGAACATTAGACAAAGTTGTCTAAAGTAACTTTAGAAAAAAACGAACCATTTGTTTATTTTCTTAATTTTTTTTGTCATTTATGCAATTCGAATCACAATTTGAATTATAGAATGACTAAGATCTAACTAGAATCATATCTACATTTGAATTATAGGATGACTAGAATCTGACTAGGATCATATCGGCATTTGAATTATAGGATGATGTTACTATTTGCATTTAAGTTTAGATTTGAATCATGACGTTATTATTTGTATATTGCATTATTCATTTTCTTACAGCTATTCATTTTATTTATAAGAAGAGTCAATCATTGACACACTAGATTAGTTCGGTAAAAATTCTATTACGAATTTACCATTCCCTCTCTTTGGGTTTAAAAAAGGAACTTTTTTCTCAGTATACACTATTTCGTAGAATTGGGGTTTCGATTTTATTCCCTTTTTTCTTAAATTCCTTTTTGTCATTTATGCAATTCGAATCACAATTTTTTATTCACTAATCCTTGCAAATGAAAAGACTATTATGAAAAAACTACAAACAATATATATGGGAGGCAATTTTAAATTATGTTTGTGAGAAATAAAATATATCAAATGAGATGTCATTGCGTAGATCTCGAAAAGTTATGTGGAATCAAAAAAAGAATTACCTGATTTGGATACCCGAGTCAAAAGTTATGGCCTTCAGAAGTTTTATGATTAAATTATTATTTTTTTTGAAAAAAAGTATGACACGTATCAACACCAGATGAAAGACGCCTCATTGGGACGTCTTCCCCATAGGGTGAAACGCCTCACTGGGGCGTCACATGTGACGCCCATTTTGAACGTCACACTGTGCAATAAATTCGTAATTATTTCTGAAACTGCAATAAATACATAATTATTTAATTAAAATGCAATAATTAAATTTTTTTCCCACCATCCAAAGTAATAAGTCAGTATTTATAGATTAGGTTATGTGTGTGCGTAATTTCCATAATTTATCGGTTTAGCAAAAGTAAAATAATGTACAAAAACAAAACAACGGAGAATATTTGCACAGAGAACTGGGATTTGAAACGGTTCTACATTGCAACACAGTAGTTACATTACATAACAAGAATAGCAAGGAAAAAGCAAACTACCTATTACACAAATACATATAATTGCTACTATTTTTCGTTTTTTAATTTTTTTCAAAAACACCACCAACAATCCAATCTCATCCAATCCTTGCCTTTGTTTTCTTGACAGCAAGACTTTTCCTCACCCAGAAAACCCATGAAAATCAACAAAGCAAATAAAAGGGAAACCCTAACCCCCAAATCCGTAGAGGGTCCTTCCCTGCCTCTTGAGTGCATAAACAACATCCATAGCAGTAACGGTCTTTCTTCTGGCGTGCTCAGTGTAGGTAACAGCATCGCGAATCACGTTCTCCAAAAAGATCTTAAGAACACCGCGAGTCTCCTCGTAGATGAGACCGCTGATACGCTTCACGCCACCCCTACGAGCCAAACGCCGAATCGCTGGCTTTGTAATTCCCTGAATGTTATCGCGCAACACCTTACGGTGACGTTTTGCTCCTCCTTTTCCCAATCCCTTCCCTCCCTTTCCACGCCCAGACATGATTGTTGTTGATTAAGACGTTAAAGCCAAACACAACCTACAATCGCAGCCAGCAATTTTTATCAACCAATGATGAATACGGATAAATCGCAATTGCAAAATGAATTACAATGAAAAAAAAAAGAAATTACCTAAGTGAGATAGAGTTCGATGTTGGAAACAATATGCTATGCGCATAAGATTTATAGGTAGCGAAAGGAAGTTAAGGTCACTTCGTCGATCCGTGTAATAGGTGTCTAAGAGGCGTTTAGGACGGTTGATTGGTTTCTTTGTACGGTCCAGATCCGAGATGAGACTGTGTTTGGATCGATGACGTGGATGAGGTGGTCCAACAGTGTTTTCGATAGTTCGTTTGAAAATAATGCCTCCTGAGTTGGCGGGTTCGATCCCGCGGATTTCATGCTATTCAATGATAGATGCCGCGATAAACAGTAAACAGGAATTTTTTTAAATATATTTGCCTTTGTTGAATGTAACAGTACATTCCCGTTTTGATTGTATTTATTTTTAAATATATTTCATGCTACTCTAGGACTCTTATACTTTAATTTTTTATTTTATTTTCCTTGAAAAAAATTACATGTATTTTTCTATCTTTATAAGATATTAGTTCCAAACTAATAACAGAGCTTTTATATATAGAGAGAGAAAGGGAAACGAGGGATAGATTAGGGTTGGTAAAACGGGCCAACCCGACCCGACCCGATCCAACCTGAAAAAAAATGAGCCGAGTTAGGGTTGGCTCGAAAAAAAAACGAGCCAGAAAACCCAACCCGACCCGAGTCGGGTTAGAGTTGGCTCGCGGGTTGGCTAAAAAATATGGCTCGTGGGTTGGCTCGAAAATTGACTCACTGGTTGACTCGAAAATTGCTCGCAGGTCGCAGGTTGGCTCATTTTCAGCCTATTTAAATGATCATGTAGTATTAATGCACCAGTTATGTGGCTTCCATTATGTTAAACAAAGGGTTACAAAATGAGAAATAAAACTAAAATATTTTAGTTTCGAATTTTCTTCACAACAAATTTGCATCAACATCAAGAAACAATCAGAATCACTTGCTACCAAGTGGGTAAGATATTTAAACCAAACAGAGCCAGCACAGCCTAACAATATAAAAATAGCAGGGATGTGAGAAGATTAGGGACTTAGGTTTAGAGAAGGAAGAAAAATGATGACAACATGTGTGAGTTTTATCCATTTTTGTATATTATATTTTGTATTTTTTTATAAATAAATAAATAAACTCAACCCGCGAGTTGGCTCGTTTGACCCGCGGGTTGGCTCGTTTTCTCACGGGTTGGCAGCTCATTTTTACGAACCCAACCCGGCTCATTTTTGGCGGGTTACAAGCCAACCCTAGGATAGATGGATATGGGTACTTTGACTAGATAGCGGTGTTTGACCATTAAATATATTGTTAGGTCCTAGAAGACCGTATTGCTATACCCAAGGGTATGCGCTCAGAGATACCTTAGTGATAGGCACCTTAGTTGGCTTATAGCCAATATCTCAATAACTGCGCACAAGCAATAGGCCTTTAGCCAAGACGTGGATGTATGCACGGTGTTGGAAGTAATAGTAATTAGGTCAAAAAATGTGTACCTAGGATCTTTAGCCTCTTATTTATAAGGATTACCTGTAGGGTTTGGGTAGATCTCCCAGTTGCAGTAGGATTCAACTTCCTTGCTGTTGAGATAAGATTATATCCCAAGTATCTTGTTGTTTAATATTGTTAGGATAATTGAGTATTTATCCCTTGGTGGATTCTTAGGTAGGTAGTTAGGATACGATATATATATATATATATATATATCCATAACAGTTGCCCCCCAGCTCGGTATTCCGAAGCTCGGAATGCCGGGGTGTTTATGCATTATCTCGAACTTGCTTAAACTGACGTACTGCCGAGGTATTTCTTCCTCAAGTCGTTCAAGGTGGAGCATAACTTTGACGTCTGTCATATCGGGGACGATATGTGCCCTCTATGGGCGATTTTGAATTTTCTGCTCTTGGCAAAATCTCCTTTGTCGTATTAGGCCGTGGTATAGATCTCGGCCATCATGTCGTGGATAAGATCGTGCCTAACCCTTGTTAATTCAACGTGACCCTTTGTTTACCCTTGACGATTATAAGTTCCATGTGTCCCATGGCTATTGGGAGTTCATACATCGCGGGCAGTGAGCCGTTCTGTACCCGTGTACGTGATGATTGCACACATTTAATGCGTGCAGGGTGATATTACCCTTCTTTCCCTGGTTGCTTAACTATTTGCAACCCTTTCATCTTCGCGCCTCGAATAGGTTTCTACTTTAAATTATTCTTCTCGCATTGTTTGTAAGTTCCCCTCTGTTTTGCATTTTCCTTTTCTGAGTACTTCTTCTTCACCTTTGGCTTCACCTTAGGCGTGTTTCTTCGAGTCTTCCAGTTTCTTTGTCGTTGTTTGTTGCAAATATTAGTGGAAGTTTCGTAGTTTATCTGTTCTTCCTGCCTTTCCTGAAACAGGTATTTTCTCTCTTTCTTTCTACTTTGGTCATTAGTTTGAGTAGCATTGTACCTCTTTTCAGTTCCTCTATTTCATTGCCGGGGAGGAAACTTCGTTTGTGTTCCTTTAGATTCCCTTCTGAACATTTTGAGTGAAGTTCTTTTCTTCTGGACTGATTATGGATGCCCCTAGTCCATCTTGTGGTTCGGTTGCTGGCCGAGGTGGTGGGGAGAAAATTAATGAAAAAATGGTAAGACAACTACCTCGGTGAGTCCAGTATTGGTTCTATGGTAGGGAATATACCGAGGAGGAGAAGCTTCAGCAGCTTCTTCGAGGCCATCAAGGAGGTCGCCGGAGTTCCCGAGGTGGGCGCAGTAGAAGAGGACGAGGTCGGAGAGGGGGAAGAGAGCATCAATCTTAACTTAATTTTGGAAGGGGTGGACCTTTTCCGGTCTCTAATCCCGTCGTTCCTCCTGGGATGAATTCCCCTCGCAATCCAGTTCCCCTATCTTACATTTTACCCTCGTCTCGGTTGCTCCGGGTCCGAGATCCGTTCTAGATCGGATCCCTTCCCTCGGGCTTAGTGATAGTTCTTCTAGTTCTTCATCTGAATTAGGTTCTCCGAGGTCTAAAGCCCCTTCTGTCCCATTCAGTGACTCGATTTCAAGTCAGGTGGCATTTATTGATCTCGCCAGTAGTTCTGATAGTTTCATCCCTTTTTCTTGGAGTCCATGCTCATTGCAATCCGAGCCCGGTAGTCTGAGGTCGGATTTGGTTAATTTTTATACTGACCCTCGTCCTTCGTGTTCCAGGACTACAATTATGGAGGAATCCGACATCTAGAATTGGGTTCTTCTCGAAATTCTCAATATGCGGTAGGTTATGTCTCCTGTTGAGGTATCCCAACTTCCTGTTGGAGACCCCACTGGAGTTGATATTATTCCAGCGGGTGATAGCCCAATATGTGCAGGTCCTAATAAGGACGAAACTCATTTCTTTTATTTTTATCGGAATTTAATTACCAAGGTGGGACTCCGGTTCCCCTTTTCTGAATTTCAAGTTGCTGTGATCCGTCGACTTCGGATTGCTCCCTCGCAGCTTCATCTTAATTCATGGGCTTTCATCCGAGGTTTTGAACAAGTGTGTGCATATTAGGGGTGTTCATCAACCGATCCAAACCGATTCAAACCGCGAAAAACGAACCGAAAAACCGATAACCGAATAAACCGAAAACCGAAAAATCGAAAACCAAAAAAAAACCGCAAATTTTAATTGGATTGGATTGGATTTCGGATGGGTTGATGAAAATCGATCCAATCCAAACCGATCCAATATATTAATTATCCTCTACCTACTTGTCCTTTCTCCAATCATAGCCCAAAAATTTCTAAACTCAAGACGCATTAACTCGTCAACTAAACCCAAGAAAAAACTTAGTAACGTCTTATCAACTATAGTACTGTTTACTGATATTTTTTTATTTCAATTATTTTTTTTGACAAATTCAATATATACAAAAGATGTTATTTGCACAATAATCATGAAACTAATTTTAGGATATTCAAAAAATCGAAAACCCATCCAATCCAAACCAAAAAAAATTGGATTGGATCGGATCGGATTTGAAAAAAAATCTAAACCGAATGGATGATTACATGATCAAACCGAAGGGATTGGATCGGATGAGTTTTGCTTCCAAAACCGATCCAATCCAGACCACGAACACCCCTAGTGCATATCTATGTCTTCCTTGCACAGTTTGTCTGCTTTTCTTTTTATTCGACGTATATACGGCCCGGACTGTGGCCAAGGTCAAAGAAAGAAAGGGTTGGTTACCCTCCGAGGTGCTCCGAATCGGGGTATTTTTATTCCCTACTCCTAATCCTTCAAAGGTTTCAAGGATGCCTATTTTAAAGTGTCATCCTGTTCTGACTCTCTCCCTTGGTTCGCCAAGAAATGGTTGGACACTGGGGATTTGTCTTGTCAATTTGAGCTTTACTGGACACAAAGGCATTACCGAAGGCATCCTAGAGATTATGCCACTCCGGAGGTAGCTCTTTTCGATTCTGAAAGATTGGCGGCTTTCGTCCTGATCGGTTATGCCAAGAATTTGGCATTATCAATTTAAGTCGAATTGTAGATAAATTTGGAGATGATCTCCTTCACGAGCTCGGTATGTGATTTCCCTTCAAGACTTGTTTTGGTATGTCTCATAATTTGCATTCTGATTTTTGGCTATTTTTTGCAGTTAGTATGACAAGCTCTGATTATAAGAAATTCTTGCTGAAGCCCAAGAAAACTTCTTCTAAAGGGAAGGCTAAAGATGACTCTGATATGCGCCTAGCATATAAGGAAATCTGAACCAAAAAGAGAAAGAATGTTGATAAAATCTTGAGAAAAAGAGCAAGAATCACTGTTAATTTGTCAGAATCTTAATCAAGGATTGAATACTGATTTTATGCTAATTTTGTAGGAAAAAGCAAACAAACTGGAGCAAAACGAGGATTTTGCAAAATCAAAATCCACGCTCAAAGCGTGGATCTCACGCTGGCAGCGTGGAAGAAATTTTTCAGACAGAAGCGTTCACGCTTGAAGCGTGAAGTTGACGCTGAGAGCGTCAGTTTGCGAATTCTCAGACCCCGTGTTTTGCAACGGGGCAATTTTGGAAAAGAAAAAGATTTAAAAATCAAGTTTTTGATTCAGCAATGAGATCTCTATCCAAATTAGAGATAAGATTAGATGATTTGTGGTAAGATTGAATCAAGATTTGAAATTCTAATTTATCAATCAAATCTCCAAGGTTGTTACATGAAAAAAGGAAACAAAGTTTAAATCAAATACAAACTCTTGGATGGGCTCAATGCCGGTGGTTATAAATAAGGAGATTGGGAGCACAACCAAGGAACCAATTCACAACTCAGAGCAAGCAGTAGAGGACTGAAGATCAAGAATTCTTCTCCATTCTTTCTAATAATTATAGTTTTTATGCTTTCTTTTGAATATTTGTTTATGTCGGATATGACTATGTCTGGCTAAGTTCTTTTATTGTAGTTAGGGTCACAACCCTATGTGAACCCTTGTTATGACGGATTGATTTAAATTATTGTACTCGTTTACATAAATTTCTTTATCTTATCTTGTGAGTATTTGATATTTTCTTTATTAAACCTGATCAATTTGATAGTTGAAAATAGTTTGAGGGTTAGAACCTTAAATAGGGATATTGGGGTTTCTGATCTCGAAAGGAGATAAGATAACTATTGGTATGCATACTAGGGATAGATGTCTATTTAATTGCAGATGTTGGAATTATTGTGTTCATTGCTTAATTCTCATGAGGGGTTACTAAGGGATTAGGATTCTAAGTGAGGTTAAAGGGTTAAGTTACCAAGGGATTGGGATTTAACTATTAATATATTGAGATCATAATTATCTGAGAAATTATATAAATAAGTATTTTGTATCAATCCAAAGTAATAAGTGGGGAACATAGGGAGAGTGTTCCCTAACTGCAATTCTTTCTCATATTTTCAAAACCAACTCCATTATTATTCTTCTTTTCATTCTTCAAAATACAAAAACTCAAAAATAAGTCTTTACTTTTATGGTTACTAAGATTCAATTTAATTTTCCCAACAAAAGATCAAGTTTTTCAACTTAGAGTGACTGATTATTTTAGTACTTGGTTTTCAATCCCTGAGGAGACGATCTTTCTTACTACTTTACTACTTATGCGAAACGGTATACTTGCCGGATAGCATCAAGTTTTTGGCGCCGTTGCCGGGGATTGAAAATTTCAATATTATAAATAATCTTTGATCTTTGAGATTGAATTTTATTTTATTTTACTATTCTTGTTTGCATTTTACAGGTGCTATTAACAAATTTTTCTGAGTTTTATGCGAGGTAGACTTCCATCTAAAGACTTTTTGCTTGATCCTGAAATATCAAGGACTGAGAGGAGACTGAGGAAGGCGGCTAGGCAGATAATTTGGGAAGATTTGAAAAGCGTACCTGCACAACCAAAACAAGAGATGGAAGGAGACAACAACGATGATGGTGGCATAGGCCACAATCCACCCCCAAGATTGTTGGAAAGTATTCTGACACCAGTGTTCAATAGGCCAAACTCAAGCATAGTCAGGCCGACGGTGGAAGCAAACAATTTTGAGTTGAAACCATCATTGATTTCTTTGGTGGCAAGAGCTCAATATTCTGGTGCTGACGAGGAAGACCCTCATGAGTTCATAGATCAATTTCTGATGATCTGTGACACCACGAAGCACAATGGTGTGCCAGCTGATGCTATCAGGCTCCGACTATTTCCTTTTGCTGTTAAGGGAAGTGCTCTCAAATGGATAGAAAGGCAACCAGCAAATAGTATCTCAACATGGGAAGATTTGTCAAACAAATTCTTTGCCCATTTCTTTTCTATGGAGAAATATAATCAGCTGGTGAATGTAATCACGAATTTCCGTCAATTTGAAGGAGAATCATTGTGTGCAACTTGGAATAGGTTCCAAGAACTTATCCGGAAGTGTCCACAATGGGAGGGAGACAATGACAGAAAGGTAGCAATTTTCTTTAATGGCATTTCTCCTGAAACAAGGTTGGTGATTAATGGTGCAGCTGGAGGTTCTATTCGGCAGAGTACCTCAGAGCAAGCCCTCAATCTGATAAAGAAGTTGGCAAGAGATGAAAATGAGAGTGTTCCAGCCTCAGTAAAAAGAGGAGTGATAAAACAAGAAAACAATGACACTTTGCTCGCTGAACTGTTATCCAAAAAGATTGATAGTAAGTTTGACAGTTTGGAGCAGCGATTTCAAAAATTCCAAGTGTCTCATGTTCAATCAACTCCTCAGGAAGCTCACAAATCCAACGAATGCTCTAATTCGTTATCAGATGATTCACCTCAACAAGTACAGGTGAATGGAATATGGTATGACCAGCGGCCTCAGCCGTCAAACTTTTCAAGGAACAATAATTATGGTGCTGGAGGTGGTGGTGGAAATTTTCAGCGAAGAACTCAAGGAGCTGGCATGGATTACAAATCTAATAACTACCAGCAGCCTCCACAAATTCAAGCAAAGGAACCCTCTGAATTGGAAAAGCTAGTGGCACAGATGGCTCAACATTCAAATGCTTTCATGGAGGAGCAAAGAGCCAACAACAAAAATACAAGTGCTTCCATAAAGAATCTGGAGAATCAGATAGGCCAACTTGCAAAGCAGGTTTCAGACAGAATTCCGGGTACTTTTCCTAGTAATACAGTTATCAATCCAAAGGAAGATTGCATGGCTATTACCACTAGAAGTGGCAAAGTTGTAGCACCGCTTGCAAATCCAATTCTTGATCGTGTGGAAGACAAGGAACAAGCGGAGAAGCAGAAAGGAGCAATTGAACCAGAGGCTGAAGTAATTGTGAAAGAAAAGGAGAAAGAAGCCGTCATTGAAAAGGAAAAACCATCCTTCTTTGATAAGAACTGCCCATTGACCCATGAATATATAATGGCTCAAGCACCTTACCCAGAAAGGTTCAAGAAAGAGGTTACTAACAAACATTATGACAGGTTCTTAGACATCTTCAAGAAGTTGCACATCAATATTCCTTTTGCAGAAGCCTTAGCAAATATGCCTGGATATGCAAAATTCATGAAGGATCTGTTGAAGAAGAATAAACTGCAAGAATGCCAAACCGTTGAACTTACTGCAAAAAGTAGTGCATTCATTCAGCAGAAAATTCCTGCTAAGCTTCGTGATCCAGGTAGTTTTAATATTCCCATTACTATTGATGATATTGCCATTGGCAGAGCTATTTGTGATCTTGGGGCTAGTATCAACTTGATGCCTCTTTCTATTTATAAGTCACTGGGAATTGAAGAATTGAAACCCACAGAAGTTTCTCTTCAACTTGCTGATAGATCTGTAAGGAAACCTAACGGGATCATTGAAGATGTTCTTGTCAAAGTTGACAAGTTTATCTTTCCTGTTGATTTTGTGGTGTTGGATACAGGGGAAGGAAGTGATAAGCCTCTACTTTTAGGTAGGCCCTTTTTGGCTACAGCCCGTGCTCTAATTGATGTTGAGCAGGGAATGATTAAATTAAGGATGCATGATGAGGAACTCAATTACAATGTTTTTGAGGCAATGAAAAGACCAGCTGAGAATGATGATTGTTTTCAAGTTGAAGTGTTTCAAGAGCAACATAAGAAGATGCGTCCACAAGAAAATGATTATGAGTTGAGAGCCCGGGATCATGTTCCTTTTGAAGGCAAAGAAGTTGCTGTGGAAGAGCTTAAAGAAAAAGCTGATGATATAGAAGATAAGCCACCCAAGGTTGAGTTGAAAACTCTGCCTGATACTTTGAAATATGTATTCTTGGGGAATGAAGAGACTTATCCTGTAATTGTCAATACGGCACTATCTCCTGGTCAAGAAGAGGAGCTTGTTGAAGTTCTAAAAGCTCATAAGACTGCCATAGGGTGGTCTATTTCTGATTTAAAGGGTGTTAGTCCCTCTATTTGCACACACAAAATTCTTATGGCAGAAAACATCAAACCTGTGAGACAACCGCAAAGAAGGCTTAACCCGATCATGAAGGAGGTAGTCAGAAAAGAAGTTGTGAAACTTCTTGATGCAGGTATGATTTACCCAATTTCTGATGCTGCTTGGGTAAGTCCGGTTCAGACTGTTCCAAAGAAGGGTGGTGTGACCGTTGTCAAAAATGCAAACAATGAGTCATTCCCAACTAGAACTATCACAGGTTGGAGAATGTGTGTTGATTACAGAAGGTTGAACACGGCTACCAGGAAAGATCATTTTCCACTACCCTTTGTTGATCAGATGCTGGAAAGACTGGCGGGCCATGCCTATTACTGCTTTTTAGATGGCTATTCAGGCTACAATCAAATTCCAGTAGCCCCTGAAGACCAGGAGAAGACAGCTTTCACTTGCCCATTTGGAGTCTTCGCTTACCGACGAATGCCATTCGGTCTCTGTAATGCACCTGCCACCTTCCAAAGGTGTATGCTCTCTATTTTTTCTGACATGGTAGAGCGATTTTTAGAGGTATTTATGGATGACTTCTCCGTCTTTGGTTCTTGTTTTGATTCTTGTTTAATTAACTTGTCTAAAGTTTTGAAAAGGTGCCAAGAGACTAACCTTGTTCTGAATTGGGAAAAGTGCCATTTTATGGTTAATGAAGGTATTGTTTTGGGGCATAAAATCTCCAGGAATGGAATTGAGGTTGATAAAGCTAAATTGATCTTGATTGAGCAACTCCCCACTCCCATTAATGTTCATGCTGTTAGGAGTTTTCTAGGACATGCAGGTTTCTACAGGAGATTCATCAAGGACTTCTCCAAGGTTGCTAAACCATTGAGCCAGCTCTTGAAGGACTCCGAATTCAAATTTGATGATGCATGCCTGAAGTCTTTCACCATATTGAAAGAAAAGCTTACTACAGCTCCTGTGCTTACAGCCCCTGATTGGAGCCTTCCTTTTGAGCTCATGTGTGACGCCAGTGCTTATGCAATTGGTGCCGTCCTCGGTCAGCGTAAGGAAAAATTATTACATGTCATTTACTATGCTAGCAAAGTCTTGAATGAAGCTCAAGTTAATTATGCCACAACTGAGAAAGAGATGTTAGCAGTAGTTTATGCACTGGATAAATTTAGACCTTACTTGTTAGGATCCAAAATCATTGTTTTTACTGATC